>NW_027618974.1:0-56122 GCF_964187855.1 Myxine glutinosa
CTAAAAGTGGTTTTTCAACACTAACACAAGTGCGAAAAGTGGTTTTTCAACACTATCACAAGTGCAAAAAGTGGTTTTTCCACACTAATACAAGTGCAAAAGTGGTTTCCTGCACCAACACAAGTGCGAAAAGTGGTTTTTCAACACTAACACAAGTGCGAAAAGTGGTTTTTCAACACTAACGCAAGTGCGAAAAGTGGTTTTTCAACACTATCACAAGTGCAAAAAGTATTTTTTCCCACACTAATACAAGTGCAAAAGTGGTTTCCTGCACCAACACAAGTGCAAAAAGTGGTTTTTCAACACTATCACAAGTGCGAAAAGTGGTTTTTCAACACTAACACAAGTGCAAAAAGTGGTTTTTCAACACTAACACAAGTGCGAAAAGTGGTTTTTCCACACTAGTACAAGTGCAAAAGTGGGTTCCTGCACCAACACAAGTGCGAAAAGTGGTTTTTCAACACTAACACAAGTGCGAAAAGTGGTTTATTAACACTATCACAAGTGCGAAAAGTGTTTTTTCCACACTAATACAAGTGCAAAAGTGGTTTCCTGCACCAACACAAGTGCGAAAAGTGATTTTTCAACACTAACACAAGTGCGAAAAGTGGTTTTTCAACACTAACACAAGTGCGAAAAGTGGTTTTTCAATACTATCACAAGTGCAAAAAGTGTTTTTTCCACACTAATACAAGTGCAAAAGTGGTTTCCTGCACCAACACAAGTGCGAAAAGTGGTTTTTCAACACTAACACAAGTGCAAGAGTTGGTTTTTCAACACTAACACAAGTGCGAAAAGTGTTTTTTCCACACTAATACAAGTGCAAAAGTGGTTTCCTGCACCAACACAAATGCGAAAAGTGGTTTTTCAACACTAACACAAGTGCGAAAAGTGGTTTTTCAACACTAACACAAGTGCGAAAAATGGTTTTTCCACAGTAATACAAGTGCAAAAGTGGTTTCCTGCACCAACACAAGTGCGAAAAGTGGTTTTTCAACACTAACACAAGTGCGAAAAGTGGTTTTTCAACACTATCACAAGTGCAAAAAGTGTTTTTTCCACACTAATACAAGTGCAAAAGTGGTTTCCTGCACCAACACAAGTGCGAAAAGTGGTTTTTCAACACTAACACAAGTGCGAAAAGTGGTTTTTCAACACTAATACAAGTGGCAAATGTGGTTTCCTGCACCAACACAAGTGCGAAAAGTGGTTTTTCAACACTAACACAAGTGCGAAAAGTGGTTTTTCCACACTAATACAAGTGCAAAAGTGGTTTCCTGCACCAACACAAGTGCGAAAGTGGTTTTTCAACACTAACAGAAGTGCGAAAAGTGGTTTTTCCACACTAATACAAGTGCAAAAGTGGTTTCCTGCACCAACACAAGTGCGAAAAGTGGTTTTTCAACACTAACAGAAGTGCGAAAAGTGGTTTTTCAACACTATCACAAGTGCAAAAAGTGTTTTTTCCACACTAATACAAGTGCGAAAAGTGGTTTTTCAACACTAACACAAGTGCGAAAAGTGGTTTTTCCACACTAATACAATTGTAAAAGTGGTTTCCTGCACCAACAAAAGTGCGAAAAGTGGTTTTTCAACACCAACACAAGTGCGAAAAGTGGTTTTTCAACACTATCACAAGTGCAAAAAGTGTTTTTTCCAAACTAATACAAGTGCAAAAGTGGTTTCCTGCACCAACACAAGTGCGAAAAGTGCTTTTTCAACACTAACACAAGTGCAAAAAGTGGTTTTTCAACACTAACACAAGTGCGAAAAGTGGTTTTTCAACACAAACACAAGTGCGAAAAGTAGTTTTTCCACACTAATACAAGTGCAAAAGTGGTTTCCTGCACCAACACAAGTGCGAAAAGTGGTTTTTCAACACTAACACAAGTGCGAAAAGTGGTTTTTCCACACTAATACAAGTGCAAAAGTGGCTTCCTGCACCAACACAAGTGCGAAAAGTGGTTTTTCCACACTAATACAAGTGCGAAAAGTGGTTTTTCAACACTAAGACAAGTGCAAAAAGTTGTTTTTCAACACTAACACAAGTGCGAAAAGTGGTTTTTCCACACTAATACAAGTGCAAAAGTGGTTTCCTGCACCAACACAAGTGCGAAAAGTGGTTTTTCAACACTAACACAAGTGCGAAAAGTGGTTTTTCAACACTATCACAAGTGCAAAAAGTGTTTTTTCCACACTAATACAAGTGCAAAAGTGGTTTCCTGCACCAACACAAGTGCGAAAAGTGGTTTTTCAACACTAACACAAGTGCGAAAAGTGGTTTTTCAACACTAACACAAGTGCGAAAAGTGGTTTTTCAACAATAACACAAGTGCGAAAAGTGGTTTTTCCACACTAATACAAGTGCAAAAGTGGTTTCCTGCACCAACACAAGTGCGAAAAGTGGTTTTTCAACACTAACACAAGTGCGAAAAGTGGTTTTTCAACACTAACACAAGTGCGAAAAATGGTTTTTCAACACTATCACAAATGCAAAAAGTGTTTTTTCCAGACTAATACAAGTGCAAAAGTGGTTTCCTGCACCAACACAAGTGCGAAAAGTGGTTTTTCAACACTAACACAAGTGCGAAAAGTGATTTTTCCACACTAATACAAGTGCAAAAGTGGTTTCCTGCACCAACACAAATGCGAAAAGTGGTTTTTCAACACTAACACAAGTGCGAAAAGTGGTTTTTCAACACTAACACAAGTGCGAAAAATGGTTTTTCCACAGTAATACAAGTGCAAAAGTGGTTTCCTGCACCAACACAAGTGCGAAAAGTGGTTTTTCAACACTAACACAAGTGCGAAAAGTGGTTTTTCAACACTATCACAAGTGCAAAAAGTGTTTTTTCCACACTAATACAAGTGCAAAAGTGGTTTCCTGCACCAACACAAGTGCGAAAAGTGGTTTTTCAACACTAACACAAGTGCGAAAAGTGGTTTTTCAACACTAATACAAGTGGCAAATGTGGTTTCCTGTACCAACACAAGTGCGAAAAGTGGTTTTTCAACACTAACACAAGTGCGAAAAGTGGTTTTTCCACACTAATACAAGTGCAAAAGTGGTTTCCTGCACCAACACAAGTGCGAAAAGTGGTTTTTCAACACTAACAGAAGTGCGAAAAGTGGTTTTTCCACACTAATACAAGTGCAAAAGTGGTTTCCTGCACCAACACAAGTGCGAAAAGTGGTTTTTCAACACTAACAGAAGTGCGAAAAGTGGTTTTTCAACACTATCACAAGTGCAAAAAGTGTTTTTTCCACACTAATACAAGTGCGAAAAGTGGTTTTTCAACACTAACACAAGTGCGAAAAGTGGTTTTTCCACACTAATACAAGTGTAAAAGTGGTTTCCTGCACCAACACAAGTGCGAAAAGTGGTTTTTCAACACAAGTGCGAAAAGTGGTTTTTCAACACTATCACAAGTGCAAAAAGTGTTTTTTCCAAACTAATACAAGTGCAAAAGTGGTTTCCTGCACCAACACAAGTGCGAAAAGTGCTTTTTCAACACTAACACAAGTGCAAAAAGTGGTTTTTCAACACTAACACAAGTGCGAAAAGTGGTTTTTCAACACAAACACAAGTGCGAAAAGTAGTTTTTCAACACTAATACAAGTGCAAAAGTGGTTTCCTGCACCAACACAAGTGCGAAAAGTGGTTTTTCAACACTAACACAAGTGCGAAAAGTGGTTTTTCCACACTAATACAAGTGCAAAAGTGGTTTCCTGCACCAACACAAGTGCGAAAAGTGGTTTTTCCACACTAATACAAGTGTGAAAAGTGGTTTTTCAACACTAAGACAAGTGCAAAAAGTTGTTTTTCAACACTAACACAAGTGCGAAAAGTGGTTTTTCCACACTAATACAAGTGCAAAAGTGGTTTCCTGCACCAACACAAGTGCGAAAAGTGGTTTTTCAACACTAACACAAGTGCGAAAAGTGGTTTTTCAACACTATCACAAGTGCAAAAAGTGTTTTTTCCACACTAATACAAGTGCAAAAGTGGTTTCCTGCACCAACACAAGTGCGAAAAGTGGTTTTTCAACACTAACACAAGTGCGAAAAGTGGTTTTTCAACACTAACACAAGTGCGAAAAGTGGTTTTTCAACAATAACACAAGTGCGAAAAGTGGTTTTTCCACACTAATACAAGTGCAAAAGTGGTTTCCTGCACCAACACAAGTGCGAAAAGTGGTTTTTCAACACTAACACAAGTGCGAAAAGTGGTTTTTCCACACTAATACAAGTGCAAAAGTGGTTTCCTGCACCAACACAAGTGCGAAAAGTGGTTTTTCAACACTAACACACATGCGAAAAGTGGTTTTTCAACACTATCACAAGTGTAAAAAGTGTTTTTTCCACACTAATACAAGTGCAAAAGTGGTTTCCTGCACCAACACAAGTGCGAAAAGTGGTTTTTCAACACTAACACAAGTGTGAAAAGTGGTTTTTCAACACTAACACAAGTGCGAAAAGTGTTTTTTCCACACTAATACAAGTGCAAAAGTGGTTTCCTGCACCAACACAAGTGCGAAAAGTGGTTTTTCAACACTAACACAAGTGCGAAAAGTGGTTTTTCAACACGAACACAAGTGCGTAAAGTGGTTTTTCAACACTATCACAAGTGCAAAAAGTGTTTTTTCCACACTAATACAAGTGCAAAAGTGGTTTCCTGCACCAACACAAGTGCTAAAAGTGGTTTTTCAACACTAACACAAGTGCGAAAAGTGGTTTTTCAACACTAACACAAGTGCGAAAAGTGTTTTTTCCACACTAATACAAGTGCAAAAGTGGTTTCCTGCACCAACACAAGTGCGAAAAGTGGTTTTTCAACACTAACACAAGTGCGAAAAGTGGTTTTTCAACACTAACACAAGTGCGAAAAATGGTTTTTCCACAGTAATACAAGTGCAAAAGTGGTTTCCTGCACCAACACAAGTGCGAAAAGTGGTTTTTCAACACTAACACAAGTGCGAAAAGTGGTTTTTCAACACTATCACAAGTGCAAAAAGTGTTTTTTCCACACTAATACAAGTGCAAAAGTGGTTTCCTGCACCAACACAAGTGCGAAAAGTGGTTTTTCAACACTAACACAAGTGCGAAAAGTGGTTTTTCAACACTAACACAAGTGCGAAAAGTGGTTTTTCAACACAAACACAAGTGCGAAAAGTGGTTTTTCCACACTAATACAAGTGCAAAAGTGGTTTCCTGCACCAACACAAGTGCGAAAAGTGGTTTTTCAACACTAACACAAGTGCGAAAAGTGGTTTTGCCACACTAATACAAGTGCAAAAGTGGTTTCCTGCACCAACACATGTGCGAAAAGTGGTTTTTCAACACTAACACAAGTGCGAAAAGTGGTTTTTCAACACTAACACAAGTGCGAAAAGTGTTTTTTCCACACTAATATAAGTGCAAAAGTGGTTTCCTGCACCAACACAAGTGCGAAAAGTGGTTTTTCAACACTAACACAAGTGCGAAAAGTGGTTTTTCAACACTAACACAAGTGCGAAAAGTGGTTTTTCAACACTATCACAAGTGCAAAAAGTGTTTTTTCCACACTAATACAAGTGCAAAAGTGGTTTCCTGCACCAACACAAGTGCAAAAAGTGGTTTTTCAACACTAACACAAGTGCGAAAAGTGGTTTTTCAACACTAACACAAGTGCGAAAAGTGTTTTTTCCACACTAATACAAGTGCAAAGGTTGTTTCCTGCACCAACACAAGTGCGAAAAGTGGTTTTTCAACACTAACACAAGTGCGAAAAGTGATTTTTCCACACTAATACAAGTGCAAAATTGGTTTCCTGCACCAACACAAGTGCGAAAAGTGGTTTTTCAACACTATCACAAGTGCGAAAAGTGTTTTTTCTACACTAATACAAGTGCAAAAAGTGTTTTTTCCACACTAATACAAGTGCAAAAGTGGTTTCCTGCACCAACACAAGTGCGAAAAGTGGTTTTTCAACACTAACACAAGTGCGAGAAGTGGTTTTTCAACACTAACACAAGTGCGAAAAGTGTTTTTCCACACTAATACAAGTGCAAAAGCGGTTTCCTGCACCAACACAAGTGCGAAAAGTGGTTTTTCAACACTAACACAAGTGCGAAAAGTGGTTTTTCAACACTAACACAAGTGCGAAAAGTGGTTTTTCAACACTATCACAAGTGCAAAAAGTGTTTTTTCCACACTAATACAAGTGCAAAAGTGGTTTCCTGCACCAACACAAGTGCGAAAAGTGGTTTTTCAACACTAACACAAGTGCGAAAAGTGGTTTTTCAACACTAACACAAGTGCGAAAAGTGTTTTTCCACACTAATACAAGTGCAAAAGCGGTTTCCTGCACCAACACAAATGCGAAAAGTGGTTTTTCAACACTAACACAAGTGCGAAAAGTGGTTTTTCAACACTAACACAAGTGCGAAAAATGGTTTTTCCACAGTAATACAAGTGCAAAAGTGGTTTCCTGCACCAACACAAGTGCGAAAAGTGGTTTTTCAACACTAACACAAGTGCGAAAAGTGGTTTTTCAACACTATCACAAGTGCAAAAAGTGTTTTTTCCACACTAATACAAGTGCAAAAGTGGTTTCCTGCACCAACACAAGTGCGAAAAGTGGTTTTTCAACACTAACACAAGTGCGAAAAGTGGTTTTTCAACACTAATACAAGTGGCAAATGTGGTTTCCTGCACCAACACAAGTGCGAAAAGTGGTTTTTCAACACTAACACAAGTGCGAAAAGTGGTTTTTCCACACTAATACAAGTGCAAAAGTGGTTTCCTGCACCAACACAAGTGCGAAAGTGGTTTTTCAACACTAACAGAAGTGCGAAAAGTGGTTTTTCCACACTAATACAAGTGCAAAAGTGGTTTCCTGCACCAACACAAGTGCGAAAAGTGGTTTTTCAACACTAACAGAAGTGCGAAAAGTGGTTTTTCAACACTATCACAAGTGCAAAAAGTGTTTTTTCCACACTAATACAAGTGCGAAAAGTGGTTTTTCAACACTAACACAAGTGCGAAAAGTGGTTTTTCCACACTAATACAATTGTAAAAGTGGTTTCCTGCACCAACAAAAGTGCGAAAAGTGGTTTTTCAACACCAACACAAGTGCGAAAAGTGGTTTTTCAACACTATCACAAGTGCAAAAAGTGTTTTTTCCAAACTAATACAAGTGCAAAAGTGGTTTCCTGCACCAACACAAGTGCGAAAAGTGCTTTTTCAACACTAACACAAGTGCAAAAAGTGGTTTTTCAACACTAACACAAGTGCGAAAAGTGGTTTTTCAACACAAACACAAGTGCGAAAAGTAGTTTTTCCACACTAATACAAGTGCAAAAGTGGTTTCCTGCACCAACACAAGTGCGAAAAGTGGTTTTTCAACACTAACACAAGTGCGAAAAGTGGTTTTTCCACACTAATACAAGTGCAAAAGTGGCTTCCTGCACCAACACAAGTGCGAAAAGTGGTTTTTCCACACTAATACAAGTGCGAAAAGTGGTTTTTCAACACTAAGACAAGTGCAAAAAGTTGTTTTTCAACACTAACACAAGTGCGAAAAGTGGTTTTTCCACACTAATACAAGTGCAAAAGTGGTTTCCTGCACCAACACAAGTGCGAAAAGTGGTTTTTCAACACTAACACAAGTGCGAAAAGTGGTTTTTCAACACTATCACAAGTGCAAAAAGTGTTTTTTCCACACTAATACAAGTGCAAAAGTGGTTTCCTGCACCAACACAAGTGCGAAAAGTGGTTTTTCAACACTAACACAAGTGCGAAAAGTGGTTTTTCAACACTAACACAAGTGCGAAAAGTGGTTTTTCAACAATAACACAAGTGCGAAAAGTGGTTTTTCCACACTAATACAAGTGCAAAAGTGGTTTCCTGCACCAACACAAGTGCGAAAAGTGGTTTTTCAACACTAACACAAGTGCGAAAAGTGGTTTTTCAACACTAACACAAGTGCGAAAAATGGTTTTTCAACACTATCACAAATGCAAAAAGTGTTTTTTCCAGACTAATACAAGTGCAAAAGTGGTTTCCTGCACCAACACAAGTGCGAAAAGTGGTTTTTCAACACTAACACAAGTGCGAAAAGTGATTTTTCCACACTAATACAAGTGCAAAAGTGGTTTCCTGCACCAACACAAATGCGAAAAGTGGTTTTTCAACACTAACACAAGTGCGAAAAGTGGTTTTTCAACACTAACACAAGTGCGAAAAATGGTTTTTCCACAGTAATACAAGTGCAAAAGTGGTTTCCTGCACCAACACAAGTGCGAAAAGTGGTTTTTCAACACTAACACAAGTGCGAAAAGTGGTTTTTCAACACTATCACAAGTGCAAAAAGTGTTTTTTCCACACTAATACAAGTGCAAAAGTGGTTTCCTGCACCAACACAAGTGCGAAAAGTGGTTTTTCAACACTAACACAAGTGCGAAAAGTGGTTTTTCAACACTAATACAAGTGGCAAATGTGGTTTCCTGTACCAACACAAGTGCGAAAAGTGGTTTTTCAACACTAACACAAGTGCGAAAAGTGGTTTTTCCACACTAATACAAGTGCAAAAGTGGTTTCCTGCACCAACACAAGTGCGAAAAGTGGTTTTTCAACACTAACAGAAGTGCGAAAAGTGGTTTTTCCACACTAATACAAGTGCAAAAGTGGTTTCCTGCACCAACACAAGTGCGAAAAGTGGTTTTTCAACACTAACAGAAGTGCGAAAAGTGGTTTTTCAACACTATCACAAGTGCAAAAAGTGTTTTTTCCACACTAATACAAGTGCGAAAAGTGGTTTTTCAACACTAACACAAGTGCGAAAAGTGGTTTTTCCACACTAATACAAGTGTAAAAGTGGTTTCCTGCACCAACACAAGTGCGAAAAGTGGTTTTTCAACACAAGTGCGAAAAGTGGTTTTTCAACACTATCACAAGTGCAAAAAGTGTTTTTTCCAAACTAATACAAGTGCAAAAGTGGTTTCCTGCACCAACACAAGTGCGAAAAGTGCTTTTTCAACACTAACACAAGTGCAAAAAGTGGTTTTTCAACACTAACACAAGTGCGAAAAGTGGTTTTTCAACACAAACACAAGTGCGAAAAGTAGTTTTTCAACACTAATACAAGTGCAAAAGTGGTTTCCTGCACCAACACAAGTGCGAAAAGTGGTTTTTCAACACTAACACAAGTGCGAAAAGTGGTTTTTCCACACTAATACAAGTGCAAAAGTGGTTTCCTGCACCAACACAAGTGCGAAAAGTGGTTTTTCCACACTAATACAAGTGTGAAAAGTGGTTTTTCAACACTAAGACAAGTGCAAAAAAGTGGTTTTTCAACACTAACACAAGTGCGAAAAGTGGTTTTTCAACACTATCACAAGTGCAAAAAGTGTTTTTTCCACACTAATACAAGTGCAAAAGTGGTTTCCTGCACCAACACAAGTGCGAAAAGTGGTTTTTCAACACTAACACAAGTGCGAAAAGTGGTTTTTCAACACTAACACAAGTGCGAAAAGTGGTTTTTCAACAATAACACAAGTGCGAAAAGTGGTTTTTCCACACTAATACAAGTGCAAAAGTGGTTTCCTGCACCAACACAAGTGCGAAAAGTGGTTTTTCAACACTAACACAAGTGCGAAAAGTGGTTTTTCCACACTAATACAAGTGCAAAAGTGGTTTCCTGCACCAACACAAGTGCGAAAAGTGGTTTTTCAACACTAACACACATGCGAAAAGTGGTTTTTCAACACTATCACAAGTGTAAAAAGTGTTTTTCCACACTAATACAAGTGCAAAAGTGGTTTCCTGCACCAACACAAGTGCGAAAAGTGGTTTTTCAACACTAACACAAGTGTGAAAAGTGGTTTTTCAACACTAACACAAGTGCAAAAAGTGTTTTTTCCACACTAATACAAGTGCAAAAGTGGTTTCCTGCACCAACACAAGTGCGAAAAGTGGTTTTTCAACACTAACACAAGTGCGAAAAGTGGTTTTTCAACACGAACACAAGTGCGTAAAGTGGTTTTTCAACACTATCACAAGTGCAAAAAGTGTTTTTTCCACACTAATACAAGTGCAAAAGTGGTTTCCTGCACCAACACAAGTGCGAAAAGTGGTTTTTCAACACTAACACAAGTGCGAAAAGTGGTTTTTCAACACTAACACAAGTGCGAAAAGTGTTTTTTCCACACTAATACAAGTGCAAAAGTGGTTTCCTGCACCAACACAACTGCGAAAAGTGGTTTTTCAACACTAACACAAGTGCGAAAAGTGGTTTTTCAACACTAACACAAGTGCGAAAAATGGTTTTTCCACAGTAATACAAGTGCAAAAGTGGTTTCCTGCACCAACACAAGTGCGAAAAGTGGTTTTTCAACACTAACACAAGTGCGAAAAGTGGTTTTTCAACACTATCACAAGTGCAAAAAGTGTTTTTTCCACACTAATACAAGTGCAAAAGTGGTTTCCTGCACCAACACAAGTGCGAAAAGTGGTTTTTCAACACTAACACAAGTGCGAAAAGTGGTTTTTCAACACTAACACAAGTGCGAAAAGTGGTTTTTCAACACAAACACAAGTGCGAAAAGTGGTTTTTCCACACTAATACAAGTGCAAAAGTGGTTTCCTGCACCAACACAAGTGCGAAAAGTGGTTTTTCAACACTAACACAAGTGCGAAAAGTGGTTTTGCCACACTAATACAAGTGCAAAAGTGGTTTCCTGCACCAACACATGTGCGAAAAGTGGTTTTTCAACACTAACACAAGTGCGAAAAGTGGTTTTTCAACACTAACACAAGTGCGAAAAGTGTTTTTTCCACACTAATATAAGTGCAAAAGTGGTTTCCTGCACCAACACAAGTGCGAAAAGTGGTTTTTCAACACTAACACAAGTGCGAAAAGTGGTTTTTCAACACTAACACAAGTGCGAAAAGTGGTTTTTCAACACTATCACAAGTGCAAAAAGTGTTTTTTCCACACTAATACAAGTGCAAAAGTGGTTTCCTGCACCAACACAAGTGCAAAAAGTGGTTTTTCAACACTAACACAAGTGCGAAAAGTGGTTTTTCAACACTAACACAAGTGCGAAAAGTGTTTTTTCCACACTAATACAAGTGCAAAGGTTGTTTCCTGCACCAACACAAGTGCGAAAAGTGGTTTTTCAACACTAACACAAGTGCGAAAAGTGATTTTTCCACACTAATACAAGTGCAAAATTGGTTTCCTGCACCAACACAAGTGCGAAAAGTGGTTTTTCAACACTATCACAAGTGCGAAAAGTGTTTTTTCTACACTAATACAAGTGCAAAAAGTGTTTTTTCCACACTAATACAAGTGCAAAAGTGGTTTCCTGCACCAACACAAGTGCGAAAAGTGGTTTTTCAACACTAACACAAGTGCGAGAAGTGGTTTTTCAACACTAACACAAGTGCGAAAAGTGTTTTTCCACACTAATACAAGTGCAAAAGTGGTTTCCTGCACCAACACAAGTGCGAAAAGTGGTTTTTCAACACTAACACAAGTGCGAAAAGTGGTTTTTCAACACTAACACAAGTGCGAAAAGTGGTTTTTCAACACTATCACAAGTGCAAAAAGTGTTTTTTCCACACTAATACAAGTGCAAAAGTGGTTTCCTGCACCAACACAAGTGCGAAAAGTGGTTTTTCAACACTAACACAAGTGCGAAAAGTGGTTTTGCCACACTAATACAAGTGCAAAAGTGGTTTCCTGCACCAACACATGTGCGAAAAGTGGTTTTTCAACACTAACACAAGTGCGAAAAGTGGTTTTTCAACACTATCACAAGTGTAACAAGTGTTTTTTCCACACTAATACAAGTGCAAAAGTGGTTTCCTGCACCAACACAAGTGCGAAAAGTGGTTTTTCAACACTAACACAAGTGCGAAAAGTGGTTTTTCAACACTAACACAAGTGCGAAAAGTGTTTTTTCCACACTAATACAAGTGCAAAAGTGGTTTCCTGCACCAACACAAGTGCGAAAAGTGGTTTTTCAACACTAACACAAGTGCGAAAAGTGGTTTTTCAACACTAACACCAGTGCGAAAAGTGGTTTTTCAACACTATCACAAGTGCAAAAAGTATTTTTTCCACACTAATACAAGTGCAAAAGTGGTTTCCTGCACCAACACAAGTGCGAAAAGTGGTTTTTCAACACTAACACAAGTGCGAAAAGTGTTTTTTCCAAACTAATACAAGTGCAAAGGTTGTTTCCTGCACCAACACAAGTGCGAAAAGTGGTTTTTCAACACTAACACAAGTGCGAAAAGTGCTTTTTCCACACTAATACAAGTGCAAAAGTGGTTTCCTGCACCAACACAAGTGCGAAAAGTGGTTTTTCAACACTATCACAAGTGCGAAAAGTGTTTTTTCTACACTAATACAAGTGCACAAAGTGTTTTTTCCACACTATTACAAGTGCAAAAGTGGTTTCCTGCACCAACACAAGTGCGAAAAGTGGTTTTTCAACACTAACACAAGTGCGAGAAGTGGTTTTTCAACACTAACACAAGTGCGAAAAGTGTTTTTTCCACACTAATACAAGTGCAAAAGTGGTTTCCTGCACCAACACTAGTGCGAAAAGTGGTTTTTCAACACTAACACAAGTGCGAAAAGTGGTTTTTCAACACTAACACAAGTGCGAAAAGTGGTTTTTCAACACTATCACAAGTGCAAAAAGTGTTTTTTCCACACTAATACAAGTGCAAAAGTGGTTTCCTGCACCAACACAAGTGCGAAAAGTGGTTTTTCAACACTAACACAAGTGCGAAAAGTGATTTTTCCACACTAATACAAGTGCAAAAGTGGTTTCCTGCACCAACACAAGTGCGAAAAGTGGTTTTTCAACACTATCACAAGTGCAAAAAGTGTTTTTTCTACACTAATACAAGTGCAAAAAGTGTTTTTTCCACACTAATACAAGTGCAAAAGTGGTTTCCTGCACCAACACAAGTGCGAAAAGTGGTTTTTCAACACTAACACAAGTGCGAGAAGTGGTTTTTCAACACTAACACAAGTGCGAAAAGTGTTTTTTCCACACTAATACAAGTGCAAAAGTGGTTTCCTGCACCAACACAAGTGCGAAAAGTGGTTTTTCAACACTAACACAAGTGCAAAAAGTGGTTTTTCAACACTAACACAAGTGCGAAAAGTGGTTTTTCAACACTATCACAAGTGCAAAAAGTGTTTTTTCCACACTAATACAAGTGCAAAAGTGGTTTCCTGCACCAACACAAGTGCGAAAAGTGGTTTTTCAACACTAACACAAGTGCGAAAAGTGGTTTTTCAACACTAACACAAGTGCGAAAAGTGTTTTGTCCACACTAATACAAGTGCAAAAGTGGTTTCCTGCACCAACACAAGTGCGAAAAGTGGTTTTTCAACACTAACACAAGTGCGAAAAGTGGTTTTTCAACACTATCACAAGTGCAAAAAGTGTTTTTTCCACACTAATACAAGTGCAAAAGTGGTTTCCTGCACCAACACAAGTGCGAAAAGTGGTTTTTCAACACTAACACAAGTGCGAAAAGTGTTTTTTCCACACTAATACAAGTGCAAAAGTGGTTTCCTGCACCAACACAAGTGCGAAAAGTGGTTTTTCAACACTAACACAAGTGCGAAAAGTGATTTTTCCACACTAATACAAGTGCAAAAGTGGTTTCCTGCACCAACACAAGTGCGAAAAGTGGTTTTTCAACACTATCACAAGTGCGAAAAGTGTTTTTTCTACACTAATACAAGTGCAAAAAGTGTTTTTTCCACACTAATACAAGTGCAAAAGTGGTTTCCTGCACCAACACAAGTGCGAAAAGTGGTTTTTCAACACTAACACAAGTGCGAAAAGTGGTTTTTCAACACTAACACAAGTGCGAAAAGTGTTTTTTCCACACTAATACAAGTGCAAAAGTGGTTTCCTGCACCAACACAAGTGCGAAAAGTGGTTTTTCAACACTAACACAAGTGCGAAAAGTGGTTTTTCAACACTAACACAAGTGCGAAAAGTGGTTTTTCAACACTATCACAATTGCAAAAAGTGTTTTTTCCACACTAATACAAGTGCAAAAGTGGTTTCCTGCACCAACACAAGTGCGAAAAGTGGTTTTTCAACACTAACACAAGTGCGAAAAGTGGTTTTTCAACACTAACACAAGTGCGAAAAGTGTTTTTTCCACACTAATACAAGTGCAAAAGTGGTTTCCTGCACCAACACAAGTGCGAAAAGTGGTTTTTCAACACTAACACAAGTACGAAAAGTGGTTTTTCAACACTAACACAAGTGCGAAGAGTTTTTTCCACACTAATACAAGTGCAAAAGTGGTTTCCTGCACCAACACAAGTGCAAAAAGTGGTTTTTCAACACTAACACAAGTGCGAAAAGTGATTTTTCCACACTCATTCAAGTGCAAAAGTGGTTTCCTGCACCAACACAAGTGCGAAAAGTGGTTTTTCAACACTATCACAAGTGCAAAAAGTGTTTTTTCTGCACTAATACAAGTGCAAAAAGTGTTTTTTCCACACTAATACAAGTGCGAAAAGTGGTTTTTCAACACTAAGACAAGTGCGAAAAGTTGTTTTTCAACACTAACACAAGTGCGAAAAGTGGTTTTTCCACACTAATACAAGTGCAAAAGTGGTTTCCTGCACCAACACAAGTGCGAAAAGTGGTTTTTCAACACTAACACAAGTGCGAAAAGTGGTTTTTCAACACTAATACAAGTGCAAAAGTGGTTTCCTGCACCAACACAGGTGCGAAAAGTGGTTTTTCAACACTAACAGAAGTGCGAAAAGTGGTTTTTCAACACTAATACAAGTGCAAAAGTGGTTTCCTGCACCAACACAGGTGCAAAAAGTGGTTTTTCAACACTAACAGAAGTGTGAAAAGTGGTTTTTCAACACTAACACAAGTGCGAAAAGTGTTTTTTCCACACTAATACAAGTGCAAAAGTGGTTTCCTGCACCAACACAAGTGCGAAAAGTGGTTTTTCAACACTAACACAAGTGCGAAAAGTGGTTTTTCAACACTAACACAAGTGCGAAAAGTGGTTTTTCAACACTATCACAAGTGCAAAAAGTGTTTTTTCCACACTAATACAAGTGCAAAAGTGGTTTCCTGCACCAACACAAGTGCGAAAAGTGGTTTTTCAACACTAACACAAGTGCGAAAAGTGGTTTTTCAACACTAACACAAGTGCGAAAAGTGTTTTTTCCAAACTAATACAAGTGCAAAGGTTGTTTCCTGCACCAACACAAGTGCGAAAAGTGGTTTTTCAACACTAACACAAGTGCGAAAAGTGATTTTTCCACACTAATACAAGTGCAAAAGTGGTTTCCTGCACCAACACAAGTGCGAAAAGTGGTTTTTCAACACTATCACAAGTGCGAAAAGTGTTTTTTCTACACTAATACAAGTGCACAAAGTGTTTTTTCCACACTAATACAAGTGCAAAAGTGGTTTCCTGCACCAACACAAGTGCGAAAAGTGGTTTTTCAACACTAACACAAGTGCGAGAAGTGGTTTTTCAACACTAACACAAGTGCGAAAAGTGTTTTTTCCACACTAATACAAGTGCAAAAGTGGTTTCCTGCACCAACACAAGTGCGAAAAGTGGTTTTTCAACACTAACACAAGTGCGAAAAGTGGTTTTTCAACACTAACACAAGTGCGAAAAGTGGTTTTTCAACACTATCACAAGTGCAAAAAGTGTTTTTTCCACACTAATACAAGTGCAAAAGTGGTTTCCTGCACCAACACAAGTGCAAAAAGTGGTTTTTCAACACTAACACAAGTGCGAAAAGTGATTTTTCCACACTAATACAAGTGCAAAAGTGGTTTCCTGCACCAACACAAGTGCGAAAAGTGGTTTTTCAACACTATCACAAGTGCGAAAAGTGTTTTTTCTACACTAATACAAGTGCAAAAAGTGTTTTTTCCACACTAATACAAGTGCAAAAGTGGTTTCCTGCACCAACACAAGTGCGAAAAGTGGTTTTTCAACACTAACACAAGTGCGAGAAGTGGTTTTTCAACACTAACACAAGTGCGAAAAGTGTTTTTTCCACACTAATACAAGTGCAAAAGTGGTTTCCTGCACCAACACAAGTGCGAAAAGTGGTTTTTCAACACTAACACAAGTGCAAAAAGTGGTTTTTCAACACTAACACAAGTGCGAAAAGTGGTTTTTCAACACTATCACAAGTGCAAAAAGTGTTTTTTCCACACTAATACAAGTGCAAAAGTGGTTTCCTGCACCAACACAAGTGCGAAAAGTGGTTTTTCAACACTAACACAAGTGCGAAAAGTGGTTTTTCAACACTAACACAAGTGTGAAAAGTGGGTTTTCCACACTAATACAAGTGCAAAAGTGGTTTCCTGCACCAACACATGTGCGAAAAGTGGTTTTTCAACACTAACACAAGTGCGAAAAGTGGTTTTTCAACACTATCACAAGTGTAAAAAGTGTTTTTTCCACACTAATACAAGTGCAAAAGTGGTTTCCTGCACCAACACAAGTGCGAAAAGTGGTTTTTCAACACTAACACAAGTGCGAAAAGTGGTTTTTCAACACTAACACAAGTGCGAAAAGTGTTTTTTCCACACTAATACAAGTGCAAAAGTGGTTTCCTGCACCAACACAAGTGCGAAAAGTGGTTTTTCAACACTAACACAAGTGCGAAAAGTGGTTTTTCAACACTATCACAAGTGCAAAAAGTGTTTTTTCCACACTAATACAAGTGCAAAAGTGGTTTCCTGCACCAACACAAGTGCGAAAAGTGGTTTTTCAACACTAACACAAGTGCGAAAAGTGTTTTTTCCACACTAATACAAGTGCAAAAGTGGTTTCCTGCACCAACACAAGTGCGAAAAGTGGTTTTTCAACACTAACACAAGTGCGAAAAGTGATTTTTCCACACTAATACAAGTGCAAAAGTGGTTTCCTGCACCAACACAAGTGCGAAAAGTGGTTTTTCAACACTATCACAAGTGCGAAAAGTGTTTTTTCTACACTAATACAAGTGCAAAAAGTGTTTTTTCCACACTAATACAAGTGCAAAAGTGGTTTCCTGCACCAACACAAGTGCGAAAAGTGGTTTTTCAACACTAACACAAGTGCGAAAAGTGGTTTTTCAACACTAACACAAGTGCGAAAAGTGTTTTTTCCACACTAATACAAGTGCAAAAGTGGTTTCCTGCACCAACACAAGTGCGAAAAGTGGTTTTTCAACACTAACACAAGTGCGAAAAGTGGTTTTTCAACACTAACACAAGTGCGAAAAGTGTTTTTTCCACACTAATACAAGTGCAAAAGTGGTTTCCTGCACCAACACAAGTGCGAAAAGTGGTTTTTCAACACTAACACAAGTACGAAAAGTGGTTTTTCAACACTAACACAAGTGCGAAGTGTTTTTTCCACACTAATACAAGTGCAAAAGTGGTTTCCTGCACCAACACAAGTGCAAAAAGTGGTTTTTCAACACTAACACAAGTGCGAAAAGTGATTTTTCCACACTAATTCAAGTGCAAAAGTGGTTTCCTGCACCAACACAAGTGCGAAAAGTGGTTTTTCAACACTATCACAAGTGCAAAAAGTGTTTTTTCTGCACTAATACAAGTGCAAAAAGTGTTTTTTCCACACTAATACAAGTGCGAAAAGTGGTTTTTCAACACTAAGACAAGTGCGAAAAGTTGTTTTTCAACACTAACACAAGTGCGAAAAGTGGTTTTTCCACACTAATACAAGTGCAAAAGTGGTTTCCTGCACCAACACAAGTGCGAAAAGTGGTTTTTCAACACTAACACAAGTGCGAAAAGTGGTTTTTCAACACTAATACAAGTGCAAAAGTGGTTTCCTGCACCAACACAGGTGCGAAAAGTGGTTTTTCAACACTAACAGAAGTGCGAAAAGTGGTTTTTCAACACTAATACAAGTGCAAAAGTGGTTTCCTGCACCAACACAGGTGCAAAAAGTGGTTTTTCAACACTAACAGAAGTGCGAAAAGTGGTTTTTCAACACTAACACAAGTGCGAAAAGTGTTTTTTCCACACTAATACAAGTGCAAAAGTGGTTTCCTGCACCAACACAAGTGCGAAAAGTGGTTTTTCAACACTAACACAAGTGCGAAAAGTGGTTTTTCAACACTAACACAAGTGCGAAAAGTGGTTTTTCAACACTATCACAAGTGCAAAAAGTGTTTTTTCCACACTAATACAAGTGCAAAAGTGGTTTCCTGCACCAACACAAGTGCGAAAAGTGGTTTTTCAACACTAACACAAGTGCGAAAAGTGGTTTTTCAACACTAACACAAGTGCGAAAAGTGTTTTTTCCAAACTAATACAAGTGCAAAGGTTGTTTCCTGCACCAACACAAGTGCGAAAAGTGGTTTTTCAACACTAACACAAGTGCGAAAAGTGATTTTTCCACACTAATACAAGTGCAAAAGTGGTTTCCTGCACCAACACAAGTGCGAAAAGTGGTTTTTCAACACTATCACAAGTGCGAAAAGTGTTTTTTCTACACTAATACAAGTGCACAAAGTGTTTTTTCCACACTAATACAAGTGCAAAAGTGGTTTCCTGCACCAACACAAGTGCGAAAAGTGGTTTTTCAACACTAACACAAGTGCGAGAAGTGGTTTTTCAACACTAACACAAGTGCGAAAAGTGTTTTTTCCACACTAATACAAGTGCAAAAGTGGTTTCCTGCACCAACACAAGTGCAAAAAGTGGTTTTTCAACACTAACACAAGTGCGAAAAGTGGTTTTTCAACACTAACACAAGTGCGAAAAGTGGTTTTTCAACACTATTACAAGTGCAAAAAGTGTTTTTTCCACACTAATACAAGTGCAAAAGTGGTTTCCTGCACCAACACAAGTGCAAAAAGTGGTTTTTCAACACTAACACAAGTGCGAAAAGTGATTTTTCCACACTAATACAAGTGCAAAAGTGGTTTCCTGCACCAACACAAGTGCGAAAAGTGGTTTTTCAACACTATCACAAGTGCGAAAAGTGTTTTTTCTACACTAATACAAGTGCAAAAAGTGTTTTTTCCACACTAATACAAGTGCAAAAGTGGTTTCCTGCACCAACACAAGTGCGAAAAGTGGTTTTTCAACACTAACACAAGTGCGAGAAGTGGTTTTTCAACACTAACACAAGTGCGAAAAGTGTTTTTTCCACACTAATACAAGTGCAAAAGTGGTTTCCTGCACCAACACAAGTGCGAAAAGTGGTTTTTCAACACTAACACAAGTGCAAAAAGTGGTTTTTCAACACTAACACAAGTGCGAAAAGTGGTTTTTCAACACGATCACAAGTGCAAAAAGTGTTTTTTCCACACTAATACAAGTGCAAAAGTGGTTTCCTGCACCAACACAAGTGCGAAAAGTGGTTTTTCAACACTAACACAAGTGCGAAAAGTGGTTTTTCAACACTAACACAAGTGTGAAAAGTGGGTTTTCCACACTAATACAAGTGCAAAAGTGGTTTCCTGCACCAACACATGTGCGAAAAGTGGTTTTTCAACACTAACACAAGTGCGAAAAGTGGTTTTTCAACACTATCACAAGTGTAAAAAGTGTTTTTTCCACACTAATACAAGTGCAAAAGTGGTTTCCTGCACCAACACAAGTGCGAAAAGTGGTTTTTCAACACTAACACAAGTGCGAAAAGTGGTTTTTCAACACTATCACAAGTGTAAAAAGTGTTTTTTCCACACTAATACAAGTGCAAAAGTGGTTTCCTGCACCAACACAAGTGCGAAAAGTGGTTTTTCAACACTAACACAAGTGCGAAAAGTGGTTTTTCAACACTAACACAAGTGCGAAAAGTGTTTTTTCCACACTAATACAAGTGCAAAAGTGGTTTCCTGCACCAACACAAGTGCGAAAAGTGGTTTTTCAACACTAACACAAGTGCGAAAAGTGGTTTTTCAACACTATCACAAGTGCAAAAAGTGTTTTTTCCACACTAATACAAGTGCAAAAGTGGTTTCCTGCACCAACACAAGTGCGAAAAGTGGTTTTTCAACACTAACACAAGTGCGAAAAGTGTTTTTTCCACACTAATACAAGTGCAAAAGTGGTTTCCTGCACCAACACAAGTGCGAAAAGTGGTTTTTCAACACTAACACAAGTGCGAAAAGTAATTTTTCCACACTAATACAAGTGCAAAAGTGGTTTCCTGCACCAACACAAGTGCGAAAAGTGGTTTTTCAACACTATCACAAGTGCGAAAAGTGTTTTTTCTACACTAATACAAGTGCAAAAAGTGTTTTTTCCACACTAATACAAGTGCAAAAGTGGTTTCCTGCACCAACACAAGTGCGAAAAGTGGTTTTTCAACACTAACACAAGTGCGAAAAGTGGTTTTTCAACACTAACACAAGTGCGAAAAGTGTTTTTTCCACACTAATACAAGTGCAAAAGTGGTTTCCTGCACCAACACAAGAGCGAAAAGTGGGTTTTCAACACTAACACAAGTGCGAAAAGTGGTTTTTCAACACTAACACAAGTGCGAAAAGTGGTTTTTCAACATTATCACAATTGCAAAAAGTGTTTTTTCCACACTAATACAAGTGCAAAAGTGGTTTCCTGCACCAACACAAGTGCGAAAAGTGGTTTTTCAACACTAACACAAGTGCGAAAAGTGGTTTTTCAACACTAACACAAGTGCGAAAAGTGTTTTTTCCACACTAATACAAGTGCAAAAGTGGTTTCCTGCACCAACACAAGTGCGAAAAGTGGTTTTTCAACACTAACACAAGTACGAAAAGTGGTTTTTCAACACTAACACAAGTGCGAAGTGTTTTTTCCACACTAATACAAGTGCAAAAGTGGTTTCCTGCACCAACACAAGTGCAAAAAGTGGTTTTTCAACACTAACACAAGTGCGAAAAGTGATTTTTCCACACTAATTCAAGTGCAAAAGTGGTTTCCTGCACCAACACAAGTGCGAAAAGTGGTTTTTCAACACTATCACAAGTGCAAAAAGTGTTTTTTCTGCACTAATACAAGTGCAAAAAGTGTTTTTTCCACACTAATACAAGTGCGAAAAGTGGTTTTTCAACACTAAGACAAGTGCGAAAAGTTGTTTTTCAACACTAACACAAGTGCGAAAAGTGGTTTTTCCACACTAATACAAGTGCAAAAGTGGTTTCCTGCACCAACACAAGTGCGAAAAGTGGTTTTTCAACACTAACACAAGTGCGAAAAGTGGTTTTTCAACACTAATACAAGTGCAAAAGTGGTTTCCTGCACCAACACAGGTGCGAAAAGTGGTTTTTCAACACTAACAGAAGTGCGAAAAGTGGTTTTTCAACACTAATACAAGTGCAAAAGTGGTTTCCTGCACCAACACAGGTGCAAAAAGTGGTTTTTCAACACTAACAGAAGTGCGAAAAGTGGTTTTTCAACACTAACACAAGTGCGAAAAGTGTTTTTTCCACACTAATACAAGTGCAAAAGTGGTTTCCTGCACCAACACAATTGCGAAAAGTGGTTTTTCAACACTAACACAAGTGCGAAAAGTGGTTTTTCAACACTAACACAAGTGCGAAAAGTGGTTTTTCAACACTATCACAAGTGCAAAAAGTGTTTTTTCCACACTAATACAAGTGCAAAAGTGGTTTCCTGCACCAACACAAGTGCGAAAAGTGGTTTTTCAACACTAACACAAGTGCGAAAAGTGGTTTTTCAACACTAACACAAGTGCGAAAAGTGTTTTTTCCAAACTAATACAAGTGCAAAGGTTGTTTCCTGCACCAACACAAGTGCGAAAAGTGGTTTTTCAACACTAACACAAGTGCGAAAAGTGATTTTTCCACACTAATACAAGTGCAAAAGTGGTTTCCTGCACCAACACAAGTGCGAAAAGTGGTTTTTCAACACTATCACAAGTGCGAAAAGTGTTTTTTCTACACTAATACAAGTGCACAAAGTGTTTTTTCCACACTAATACAAGTGCCAAAGTGGTTTCCTGCACCAACACAAGTGCGAAAAGTGGTTTTTCAACACTAACACAAGTGCGAGAAGTGGTTTTTCAACACTAACACAAGTGCGAAAAGTGTTTTTTCCACACTAATACAAGTGCAAAAGTGGTTTCCTGCACCAACACAAGTGCGAAAAGTGGTTTTTCAACACTAACACAAGTGCGAAAAGTGGTTTTTCAACACTAACACAAGTGCGAAAAGTGGTTTTTCAACACTATTACAAGTGCAAAAAGTGTTTTTTCCACACTAATACAAGTGCAAAAGTGGTTTCCTGCACCAACACAAGTGCAAAAAGTGGTTTTTCAACACTAACACAAGTGCAAAAAGTGATTTTTCCACACTAATACAAGTGCAAAAGTGGTTTCCTGCACCAACACAAGTGCGAAAAGTGGTTTTTCAACACTATCACAAGTGCGAAAAGTGTTTTTTCTACACTAATACAAGTGCAAAAAGTGTTTTTTCCACACTAATACAAGTGCAAAAGTGGTTTCCTGCACCAACACAAGTGCGAAAAGTGGTTTTTCAACACTAACACAAGTGCGAGAAGTGGTTTTTCAACACTAACACAAGTGCGAAAAGTGTTTTTTCCACACTAATACAAGTGCAAAAGTGGTTTCCTGCACCAACACAAGTGCGAAAAGTGGTTTTTCAACACTAACACAAGTGCAAAAAGTGGTTTTTCAACACTAACACAAGTGCGAAAAGTGGTTTTTCAACACGATCACAAGTGCAAAAAGTGTTTTTTCCACACTAATACAAGTGCAAAAGTGGTTTCCTGCACCAACACAAGTGCGAAAAGTGGTTTTTCAACACTAACACAAGTGCGAAAAGTGGTTTTTCAACACTAACACAAGTGTGAAAAGTGGGTTTTCCACACTAATACAAGTGCAAAAGTGGTTTCCTGCACCAACACATGTGCGAAAAGTGGTTTTTCAACACTAACACAAGTGCGAAAAGTGGTTTTTCAACACTATCACAAGTGTAAAAAGTGTTTTTTCCACACTAATACAAGTGCAAAAGTGGTTTCCTGCACCAACACAAGTGCGAAAAGTGGTTTTTCAACACTAACACAAGTGCGAAAAGTGGTTTTTCAACACTAACACAAGTGCGAAAAGTGTTTTTTCCACACTAATACAAGTGCAAAAGTGGTTTCCTGCACCAACACAAGTGCGAAAAGTGGTTTTTCAACACTAACACAAGTGCGAAAAGTGGTTTTTCAACACTATCACAAGTGCAAAAAGTGTTTTTTCCACACTAATACAAGTGCAAAAGTGGTTTCCTGCACCAACACAAGTGCGAAAAGTGGTTTTTCAACACTAACACAAGTGCGAAAAGTGTTTTTTCCACACTAATACAAGTGCAAAAGTGGTTTCCTGCACCAACACAAGTGCGAAAAGTGGTTTTTCAACACTAACACAAGTGCGAAAAGTGATTTTTCCACACTAATACAAGTGCAAAAGTGGTTTCCTGCACCAACACAAGTGCGAAAAGTGGTTTTTCAACACTATCACAAGTGCGAAAAGTGTTTTTTCTACACTAATACAAGTGCAAAAAGTGTTTTTTCCACACTAATACAAGTGCAAAAGTGGTTTCCTGCACCAACACAAGTGCGAAAAGTGGTTTTTCAACACTAACACAAGTGCGAAAAGTGGTTTTTCAACACTAACACAAGTGCGAAAAGTGTTTTTTCCACACTAATACAAGTGCAAAAGTGGTTTCCTGCACCAACACAAGTGCGAAAAGTGGGTTTTCAACACTAACACAAGTGCGAAAAGTGGTTTTTCAACACTAACACAAGTGCGAAAAGTGGTTTTTCAACATTATCACAATTGCAAAAAGTGTTTTTTCCACACTAATACAAGTGCAAAAGTGGTTTCCTGCACCAACACAAGTGCGAAAAGTGGTTTTTCAACACTAACACAAGTGCGAAAAGTGGTTTTTCAACACTAACACAAGTGCGAAAAGTGTTTTTTCCACACTAATACAAGTGCAAAAGTGGTTTCCTGCACCAACACAAGTGCGAAAAGTGGTTTTTCAACACTAACACAAGTACAAAAAGTGGTTTTTCAACACTAACACAAGTGCGAAGTGTTTTTTCCACACTAATACAAGTGCAAAAGTGGTTTCCTGCACCAACACAAGTGCAAAAAGTGGTTTTTCAACACTAACACAAGTGCGAAAAGTGATTTTTCCACACTAATTCAAGTGCAAAAGTGGTTTCCTGCACCAACACAAGTGCGAAAAGTGGTTTTTCAACACTATCACAAGTGCAAAAAGTGTTTTTTCTGCACTAATACAAGTGCAAAAAGTGTTTTTTCCACACTAATACAAGTGCGAAAAGTGGTTTTTCAACACTAAGACAAGTGCGAAAAGTTGTTTTTCAACACTAACACAAGTGCGAAAAGTGGTTTTTCCACACTAATACAAGTGCAAAAGTGGTTTCCTGCACCAACACAAGTGCGAAAAGTGGTTTTTCAACACTAACACAAGTGCGAAAAGTGGTTTTTCAACACTAATACAAGTGCAAAAGTGGTTTCCTGCACCAACACAGGTGCGAAAAGTGGTTTTTCAACACTAACAGAAGTGCGAAAAGTGGTTTTTCAACACTAATACAAGTGCAAAAGTGGTTTCCTGCACCAACACAGGTGCAAAAAGTGGTTTTTCAACACTAACAGAAGTGCGAAAAGTGGTTTTTCAACACTAACACAAGTGCGAAAAGTGTTTTTTCCACACTAATACAAGTGCAAAAGTGGTTTCCTGCACCAACACAATTGCGAAAAGTGGTTTTTCAACACTAACACAAGTGCGAAAAGTGGTTTTTCAACACTAACACAAGTGCGAAAAGTGGTTTTTCAACACTATCACAAGTGCAAAAAGTGTTTTTTCCACACTAATACAAGTGCAAAAGTGGTTTCCTGCACCAACACAAGTGCGAAAAGTGGTTTTTCAACACTAACACAAGTGCGAAAAGTGGTTTTTCAACACTAACACAAGTGCGAAAAGTGTTTTTTCCAAACTAATACAAGTGCAAAGGTTGTTTCCTGCACCAACACAAGTGCGAAAAGTGGTTTTTCAACACTAACACAAGTGCGAAAAGTGATTTTTCCACACTAATACAAGTGCAAAAGTGGTTTCCTGCACCAACACAAGTGCGAAAAGTGGTTTTTCAACACTATCACAAGTGCGAAAAGTGTTTTTTCTACACTAATACAAGTGCACAAAGTGTTTTTTCCACACTAATACAAGTGCCAAAGTGGTTTCCTGCACCAACACAAGTGCGAAAAGTGGTTTTTCAACACTAACACAAGTGCGAGAAGTGGTTTTTCAACACTAACACAAGTGCGAAAAGTGTTTTTTCCACACTAATACAAGTGCAAAAGTGGTTTCCTGCACCAACACAAGTGCGAAAAGTGGTTTTTCAACACTAACACAAGTGCGAAAAGTGGTTTTTCAACACTAACACAAGTGCGAAAAGTGGTTTTTCAACACTATTACAAGTGCAAAAAGTGTTTTTTCCACACTAATACAAGTGCAAAAGTGGTTTCCTGCACCAACACAAGTGCAAAAAGTGGTTTTTCAACACTAACACAAGTGCAAAAAGTGATTTTTCCACACTAATACAAGTGCAAAAGTGGTTTCCTGCACCAACACAAGTGCGAAAAGTGGTTTTTCAACACTATCACAAGTGCGAAAAGTGTTTTTTCTACACTAATACAAGTGCAAAAAGTGTTTTTTCCACACTAATACAAGTGCAAAAGTGGTTTCCTGCACCAACACAAGTGCGAAAAGTGGTTTTTCAACACTAACACAAGTGCGAGAAGTGGTTTTTCAACACTAACACAAGTGCGAAAAGTGTTTTTTCCACACTAATACAAGTGCAAAAGTGGTTTCCTGCACCAACACAAGTGCGAAAAGTGGTTTTTCAACACTAACACAAGTGCAAAAAGTGGTTTTTCAACACTAACACAAGTGCGAAAAGTGGTTTTTCAACACGATCACAAGTGCAAAAAGTGTTTTTTCCACACTAATACAAGTGCAAAAGTGGTTTCCTGCACCAACACAAGTGCGAAAAGTGGTTTTTCAACACTAACACAAGTGCGAAAAGTGGTTTTTCAACACTAACACAAGTGTGAAAAGTGGGTTTTCCACACTAATACAAGTGCAAAAGTGGTTTCCTGCACCAACACATGTGCGAAAAGTGGTTTTTCAACACTAACACAAGTGCGAAAAGTGGTTTTTCAACACTATCACAAGTGTAAAAAGTGTTTTTTCCACACTAATACAAGTGCAAAAGTGGTTTCCTGCACCAACACAAGTGCGAAAAGTGGTTTTTCAACACTAACACAAGTGCGAAAAGTGGTTTTTCAACACTAACACAAGTGCGAAAAGTGTTTTTTCCACACTAATACAAGTGCAAAAGTGGTTTCCTGCACCAACACAAGTGCGAAAAGTGGTTTTTCAACACTAACACAAGTGCGAAAAGTGGTTTTTCAACACTATCACAAGTGCAAAAAGTGTTTTTTCCACACTAATACAAGTGCAAAAGTGGTTTCCTGCACCAACACAAGTGCGAAAAGTGGTTTTTCAACACTAACACAAGTGCGAAAAGTGTTTTTTCCACACTAATACAAGTGCAAAAGTGGTTTCCTGCACCAACACAAGTGCGAAAAGTGGTTTTTCAACACTAACACAAGTGCGAAAAGTGATTTTTCCACACTAATACAAGTGCAAAAGTGGTTTCCTGCACCAACACAAGTGCGAAAAGTGGTTTTTCAACACTATCACAAGTGCGAAAAGTGTTTTTTCTACACTAATACAAGTGCAAAAAGTGTTTTTTCCACACTAATACAAGTGCAAAAGTGGTTTCCTGCACCAACACAAGTGCGAAAAGTGGTTTTTCAACACTAACACAAGTGCGAAAAGTGGTTTTTCAACACTAACACAAGTGCGAAAAGTGTTTTTTCCACACTAATACAAGTGCAAAAGTGGTTTCCTGCACCAACACAAGTGCGAAAAGTGGTTTTTCAACACTAACACAAGTGCGAAAAGTGGTTTTTCAACACTAACACAAGTGCGAAAAGTGTTTTTTCCAAACTAATACAAGTGCAAAGGTTGTTTCCTGCACCAACACAAGTGCGAAAAGTGGTTTTTCAACACTAACACAAGTGCGAAAAGTGATTTTTCCACACTAATACAAGTGCAAAAGTGGTTTCCTGCACCAACACAAGTGCGAAAAGTGGTTTTTCAACACTATCACAAGTGCGAAAAGTGTTTTTTCTACACTAATACAAGTGCACAAAGTGTTTTTTCCACACTAATACAAGTGCAAAAGTGGTTTCCTGCACCAACACAAGTGCGAAAAGTGGTTTTTCAACACTAACACAAGTGCGAGAAGTGGTTTTTCCACATTAACACAAGTGCGAAAAGTGTTTTTTCCACACTAATACAAGTGCAAAAGTGGTTTCCTGCACCAACACAAGTGCGAAAAGTGGTTTTTCAACACTAACACATGTGCGAAAAGTGGTTTTTCAACACTAACACAAGTGCGAAAAGTGGTTTTTCAACACTATCACAAGTGCAAAAAGTGTTTTTTCCACACTAATACAAGTGCAAAAGTGGTTTCCTGCACCAACACAAGTGCAAAAAGTGGTTTTTCAACACTAACACAAGTGCGAAAAGTGATTTTTCCACACTAATACAAGTGCAAAAGTGGTTTCCTGCACCAACACAAGTGCGAAAAGTGGTTTTTCAACACTATCACAAGTGCGAAAAGTGTTTTTTCTACACTAATACAAGTGCAAAAAGTGTTTTTTCCACACTAATACAAGTGCAAAAGTGGTTTCCTGCACCAACACAAGTGCGAAAAGTGGTTTTTCAACACTAACACAAGTGCGAGAAGTGGTTTTTCAACACTAACACAAGTGCGAAAAGTGTTTTTTCCACACTAATACAAGTGCAAAAGTGGTTTCCTGCACCAACACAAGTGCGAAAAGTGGTTTTTCAACACTAACACAAGTGCAAAAAGTGGTTTTTCAACACTAACACAAGTGCGAAAAGTGGTTTTCAACACGATCACAAGTGCAAAAAGTGTTTTTTCCACACTAATACAAGTGCAAAAGTGGTTTCCTGCACCAACACAAGTGCGAAAAGTGGTTTTTCAACACTAACACAAGTGCGAAAAGTGGTTTTTCAACACTAACACAAGTGTGAAAAGTGGGTTTTCCACACTAATACAAGTGCAAAAGTGGTTTCCTGCACCAACACATGTGCGAAAAGTGGTTTTTCAACACTAACACAAGTGCGAAAAGTGGTTTTTCAACACTATCACAAGTGTAAAAAGTGTTTTTTCCACACTAATACAAGTGCAAAAGTGGTTTCCTGCACCAACACAAGTGCGAAAAGTGGTTTTTCAACACTAACACAAGTGCGAAAAGTGGTTTTTCAACACTAACACAAGTGCGAAAAGTGTTTTTTCCACACTAATACAAGTGCAAAAGTGGTTTCCTGCACCAACACAAGTGCGAAAAGTGGTTTTTCAACACTAACACAAGTGCGAAAAGTGGTTTTTCAACACTATCACAAGTGCAAAAAGTGTTTTTTCCACACTAATACAAGTGCAAAAGTGGTTTCCTGCACCAACACAAGTGCGAAAAGTGGTTTTTCAACACTAACACAAGTGCGAAAAGTGTTTTTTCCACACTAATACAAGTGCAAAAGTGGTTTCCTGCACCAACACAAGTGCGAAAAGTGGTTTTTCAACACTAACACAAGTGCGAAAAGTGATTTTTCCACACTAATACAAGTGCAAAAGTGGTTTCCTGCACCAACACAAGTGCGAAAAGTGGTTTTTCAACACTATCACAAGTGCGAAAAGTGTTTTTTCTACACTAATACAAGTGCAAAAAGTGTTTTTTCCACACTAATACAAGTGCAAAAGTGGTTTCCTGCACCAACACAAGTGCGAAAAGTGGTTTTTCAACACTAACACAAGTGCGAAAAGTGGTTTTTCAACACTAACACAAGTGCGAAAAGTGTTTTTTCCACACTAATACAAGTGCAAAAGTGGTTTCCTGCACCAACACAAGTGCGAAAAGTGGTTTTTCAACACTAACACAAGTGCGAAAAGTGGTTTTTCAACACTAACACAAGTGCGAAAAGTGGTTTTTCAACACTATCACAGTTGCAAAAAGTGTTTTTTCTACACTAATACAAGTGCAAAAGTGGTTTCCTGCACCAACACAAGTGCGAAAAGTGGTTTTTCAACACTAACACAAGTGCGAAAAGTGGTTTTTCAACACTAACACAAGTGCGAAAAGTGTTTTTTCCACACTAATACAAGTGCAAAAGTGGTTTCCTGCACCAACACAAGTGCGAAAAGTGGTTTTTCAACACTAACACAAGTACGAAAAGTGGTTTTTCAACACTAACACAAGTGCGAAGTGTTTTTTCCACACTAATACAAGTGCAAAAGTGGTTTCCTGCACCAACACAAGTGCAAAAAGTGGTTTTTCAACACTAACACAAGTGCGAAAAGTGATTTTTCCACACTAATTCAAGTGCAAAAGTGGTTTCCTGCACCAACACAAGTGCGAAAAGTGGTTTTTCAACACTATCACAAGTGCAAAAAGTGTTTTTTCTGCACTAATACAAGTGCAAAAATGTGTTTTTTCCACACTAATACAAGTGCGAAAAGTGGTTTTTCAACACTAAGACAAGTGCGAAAAGTTGTTTTTCAACACTAACACAAGTGCGAAAAGTGGTTTTTCCACACTAATACAAGTGCAAAAGTGGCTTCCTGCACCAACACAAGTGCGAAAAGTGGTTTTTCAACACTAACACAAGTGCGAAAAGTGGTTTTTCAACACTAATACAAGTGCAAAAGTGGTTTCCTGCACCAACACAGGTGCGAAAAGTGGTTTTTCAACACTAACAGAAGTGCGAAAAGTGGTTTTTCAACACTAATACAAGTGCAAAAGTGGTTTCCTGCACCAACACAGGTGCGAAAAGTGGTTTTTCAACACTAACAGAAGTGCGAAAAGTGGTTTTTCAACACTCACAAGTGCAAAAAGTGTTTTTTCCACACTAATACAAGTGCGAAAAGTGGTTTTTCAACACTATCACAAGTGCAAAAAGTGTTTTTTCCACACTAATACAAGTGCGAAAAGTGGTTTTTCAACACTAACACAAGTGCGAAAAGTGGTTTTTCCACACTAATACAAGTGCAAAAGTGGTTTCCTGCACCAACACAAGTGCGAAAAGTGGTTTTTCAACACTAACACAAGTGCGAAAAGTGGTTTTTCAACACTATCACAAGTGCAAAAAGTGTTTTTTCCACACTAATACAAGTGCAAAAGTGGTTTCCTGCACCAACACAAGTGCGAAAAGTGGTTTTTCAACACTAACACAAGTGCGAGAAGTGGTTTTTCAACACTAACACAAGTGCGAAAAGTGTTTTTTCCACACTAATACAAGTGCAAAAGTGGTTTCCTGCACCAACACAAGTGCGAAAAGTGGTTTTTCAACACTAACACAAGTGCGAAAAGTGGTTTTTCAACACTAACACAAGTTCGAAAAGTGTTTTTCAACACTATCACAAGTGCAAAAAGTGTTTTTTCCAGACTAATACAAGTGCAAAAGTGGTTTCCTGCACCAACACAAGTGCGAAAAGTGGTTTTTCAACACTAACACAAGTGCGAAAAGTGATTTTTCCACACTAATACAAGTGCAAAAGAGGTTTCCTGCACCAACACAAGTGCGAAAAGTGGTTTTTCAACACTATCACAAGTGCAAAAAGTGTTTTTTCTACACTAATACAAGTGCAAAAAGTGTTTTTTCCACACTAATACAAGTGCAAAAGTGGTTTCCTGCACCAACACAAGTGCGAAAAGTGGTTTTTCAACACTAACACAAGTGCGAAAAGTGGTTTTTCAACACTAACACAAGTGCGAAAAGTGGTTTTTCAACACTATCACAAGTGCAAAAAGTGTTTTTTCCACACTAATACAAGTGCAAAAGTGGTTTCCTGCACCAACACAAGTGCGAAAAGTGGTTTTCCAACACTAACACAAGTGCGAAAAGTGGTTTTTCAACACTAACACAAGTGCGAAAAGTGGTTTTTCAACACTATCACAAGTGCAAAAAGTGTTTTTTCCACACTAATACAAGTGCAAAAGTGGTTTCCTGCACCAACACAAGTGCGAAAAGTGGTTTTTCAACACTAACACAAGTGCGAAAAGTGGTTTTTCAACACTAACACAAGTGCGAAAAGTGTTTTTTCCACACTAATACAATGCAAAAGTGGTTTCCTGCACCAACACAAGTGCGAAAAGTGGTTTTTCAACACTAACACAAGTGCGAAAAGTGGTTTTTCAACACTAACACAAGTGCGAAAAGTGGTTTTTCCACACTAATACAAGTGCAAAAGTGGTTTCCTGCACCAACACAAGTGCGAAAAGTGGTTTTTCAACACTAACACAAGTGCGAAAAGTGGTTTTTCAACACTAACACAAGTGCGAAAAGTGGTTTTTCCACACTAATACAAGTGCAAAAGTGGTTTTTCAACACTAACACAAGTGCGAAAAGTGTTTTTTCCACACTAATACAAGTGCAAAAGTGGTTTCCTGCCCCAACACAAGTGCGAAAAGTGGTTTTTCAACACTAACACAAGTGTAAAAAGTGGTTTTTCAACACTAACACAAGTGCGAAAAGTGGTTTTTCTACACTATCACAAGTGCAAAAAGTGTTTTTTCCACACTAATACAAGTGCAAAAGTGGTTTCCTGCACCAACACAAGTGCGAAAAGTGGTTTTTCAACACTAACACAAGTGCGAAAAGTGGTTTTTCAACACTAACACAAGTGCGAAAAGTGTTTTTTCCACACTAATACAAGTGCAAAAGTGGTTTCCTGCACCAACACAAGTGCGAAAAGTGGTTTTTCAACACTAACACAAGTACGAAAAGTGGTTTTTCAACACTAACACAAGTGCGAAGTGTTTTTTCCACACTAATACAAGTGCAAAAGTGGTTTCCTGCACCAACACAAGTGCGAAAAGTGGTTTTTCAACACTAACACAAGTGCGAAAAGTGATTTTTCCACACTAATACAAGTGCAAAAGTGGTTTCCTGCACCAACACAAGTGCGAAAAGTGGTTTTTCAACACTATCACAAGTGCAAAAAGTGGTTTTTCCACACTAATACAAGTGCAAAAGTGGTTTCCTGCACCAACACAAGTGCGAAAAGTGGTTTTTCAACACTAACACAAGTGCGAAAAGTGGTTTTTCAATACTATCACAAGTGCAAAAAGTGTTTTTTCCACACTAATACAAGTGCAAAAGTGGTTTCCTGCACCAACACAAGTGCGAAAAGTGGTTTTTCAACACTAACACAAGTGCGAGAAGTGGTTTTTCAACACTAACACAAGTGCGAAAAGTGTTTTTTCCACACTAATACAAGTGCAAAAGTGGTTTCCTGCACCAACACAAGTGCGAAAAGTGGTTTTTCAACACTAACACAAGTGCGAAAAGTGGTTTTTCAACACTAACACAAGTGCGAAAAATGGTTTTTCAACACTATCACAAGTGCAAAAAGTGTTTTTTCCAGACTAATACAAGTGCAAAAGTGGTTTCCTGCACCAACACAAGTGCGAAAAGTGGTTTTTCAACACTAACACAAGTGCGAAAAGTGATTTTTCCACACTAATACAAGTGCAAAAGTGGTTTCCTGCACCAACACAAGTGCGAAAAGTGGTTTTTCAACACTATCACAAGTGCGAAAAGTGTTTTTTCTACACTAATACATGTGCAAAAAGTGTTTTTTCCACACTAATACAAGTGCAAAAGTGGTTTCCTGCACCAACACAAGTGCGAAAAGTGGTTTTTCAACACTAACACAAGTGCGAGAAGTGCTTTTTCAACACTAACACAAGTGCGAAAAGTGTTTGTTCCACACTAATACAAGTGCAAAAGTGGTTTCCTGCACCAACACAAGTGCGAAAAGTGGTTTTTCAACACTAACACAAGTGCGAAAAGTGGTTTTTCAACACTAACACCAGTGCGAGATGTGTTTTTTCTACACTAATACAAGTGCAAAAAGTGTTTTTTCCACACTAATACAAGTGTGAAAAGTGGTTTTTCAACACTAAGACAAGTGCGAAAAGTTGTTTTTCAACACTAACACAAGTGCGAAAAGTGGTTTTTCCACACTAATACAAATGCAAAAGTGGTTTCCTGCACCAACACAAGTGCGAAAAGTGGTTTTTCAACACTAACACAAGTGCGAAAAGTGGTTTTTCCACACTAATACAAGTGCAAAAGTGGTTTCCTGCACCAACACAGGTGCGAAAAGTGGTTTTTCAACACTAACAGAAGTGCGAAAAGTGGTTTTTCAACACTATCACAAGTGCAAAAAGTGTTTTTTCCACACTAATACAAGTGCGAAAAGTGGTTTTTCAACACTAACACAAGTGCGAAAAGTGGTTTTTCCACACTAATACAATTGCAAAAGTGGTTTCCTGCACCAACACAAGTGCGAAAAGTGGTTTTTCAACACTAACACAAGTGCGAAAAGTGGTTTTTCAATACTATCACAAGTGCAAAAAGTGTTTTTTCCACACTAATACAAGTGCAAAAGTGGTTTCCTGCACCAACACAAGTGCGAAAAGTGGTTTTTCAACACTAACACAAGTGCGAGAAGTGGTTTTTCAACACTAACACAAGTGCGAAAAGTGTTTTTTCCACACTAATACAAGTGCAAAAGTGGTGTCCTGCACCAACACAAGTGCGAAAAGTGGTTTTTCAACACTAACACAAGTGCGAAAAGTGGTTTTTCAACACCGACACAAGTGCGAAAAATGGTTTTTCAACACTATCACAAGTGCAAAAAGTGTTTTTTCCAGACTAATACAAGTGCAAAAGTGGTTTCCTGCACCAACACAAGTGCGAAAAGTGGTTTTTCAACACTAACACAAGTGCGAAAAGTGATTTTTCCACACTAATACAAGTGCAAAAGTGGTTTCCTGCACCAACACAAATGCGAAAAGTGGTTTTTCAACACTAACACAAGTGCGAAAAGTGGTTTTTCAACAATAACACAAGTGCGAAAAGTGTTTTTTCCACACTAATACAAGTGCAAAAGTGGTTTCCTGCACCAACACAAGTGCGAAAAGTGGTTTTTCAACACTAACACAAGTGCGAAAAGTGGTTTTTCAACACTAACACAAGTGCGAAAAGTGGTTTTTCAACACTATCACAAGTGCAAAAAGTGTTTTTTCCACACTAATACAAGTGCAAAAGTGGTTTCCTGCACCAACACAAGTGCGAAAAGTGGTTTTTCAACACTAACACAAGTGCGAAAAGTGGTTTTTCAACACTAACACAAGTGCGAAAAGTGTTTTTTCCACACTAATACAAGTGCAAAAGTGGTTTCCTGCACCAACACAAGTGCGAAAAGTGGTTTTTCAACACTAACACAAGTGCGAAAAGTGATTTTTCCACACTAATACAAGTGCAAAAGTGGTTTCCTGCACCAACACAAGTGCGAAAAGTGGTTTTTCAACACTATCACAAGTGCAAAAAGTGTTTTTTCTACACTAATACAAGTGCAAAAAGTGTTTTTTCCACACTAACACAAGTGGTTTTTTCTACACTAATACAAGTGCAAAAAGTGTTTTTTCCACACTAATACAAGTGCGAAAAGTGGGTTTTCAACACTAAGACAAGTGCGAAAAGTTGTTTTTCAACACTAACACAAGTGCGAAAAGTGGTTTTTCCACACTAATACAAGTGCAAAAGTGGTTTCCTGCACCAACACAAGTGCGAAAAGTGGTTTTTCAACACTAACACAAGTGCGAAAAGTGGTTTTTCCACACTAATACAAGTGCAAAAGTGGTTTCCTGCACCAACACAAGTGCGAAAAGTGGTTTTTCAACACTAACACAAGTGCGAAAAGTGGTTTTTCCACACTAATACAAGTGCAAAAGTAGTTTCCTGCACCAACACAAGTGCGAAAAGTGGTTTTTCAACACTAACACAAGTGCAAAAAGTGGTTTTTCAACACTATCACAAGTGCAAAAAGTGTTTTTTCCACACTAATACAAGTGCAAAAGTGGTTTCCTGCACCAACACAAGTGCGAAAAGTGCTTTTTCAACACAAACACAAGTGCGAAAAGTGGTTTTTCAACACTAACACAAGTGCGAAAAGTGGTTTTTCAACACTAACACAAGTGCGAAAAGTGGTTTTTCAATACTATCACAAGTGCAAAAAGTGTTTTTTCCACACTAATACAAGTGCAAAAGTGGTTTCCTGCACCAACACAAGTGCGAAAAGTGGTTTTTCAACACTAACACAAGTGCGAGAAGTGGTTTTTCAACACTAACACAAGTGCGAAAAGTGTTTTTTCCACACTAATACAAGTGCAAAAGTGGTGTCCTGCACCAACACAAGTGCGAAAAGTGGTTTTTCAACACTAACACAAGTGCGAAAAGTGGTTTTTCAACACCAACACAAGTGCGAAAAATGGTTTTTCAACACTATCACAAGTGCAAAAAGTGTTTTTTCCAGACTAATACAAGTGCAAAAGTGGTTTCCTGCACCAACACAAGTGCGAAAAGTGGTTTTTCAACACTAACACAAGTGCGAAAAGTGATTTTTCCACACTAATACAAGTGCAAAAGTGGTTTCCTGCACCAACACAAATGCGAAAAGTGGTTTTTCAACACTAACACAAGTGCGAAAAGTGGTTTTTCAACAATAACACAAGTGCGAAAAGTGTTTTTTCCACACTAATACAAGTGCAAAAGTGGTTTCCTGCACCAACACAAGTGCGAAAAGTGGTTTTTCAACACTAACACAAGTGCGAAAAGTGGTTTTTCAACACTAACACAAGTGCGAAAAGTGGTTTTTCAACACTATCACAAGTGCAAAAAGTGTTTTTTCCACACTAATACAAGTGCAAAAGTGGTTTCCTGCACCAACACAAGTGCGAAAAGTGGTTTTTCAACACTAACACAAGTGCGAAAAGTGGTTTTTCAACACTAACACAAGTGCGAAAAGTGTTTTTTCCACACTAATACAAGTGCAAAAGTGGTTTCCTGCACCAACACAAGTGCGAAAAGTGGTTTTTCAACACTAACACAAGTGCGAAAAGTGATTTTTCCACACTAATACAAGTGCAAAAGTGGTTTCCTGCACCAACACAAGTGCGAAAAGTGGTTTTTCAACACTATCACAAGTGCAAAAAGTGTTTTTTCTACACTAATACAAGTGCAAAAAGTGTTTTTTCCACACTAACACAAGTGGTTTTTTCTACACTAATACAAGTGCAAAAAGTGTTTTTTCCACACTAATACAAGTGCGAAAAGTGGGTTTTCAACACTAAGACAAGTGCGAAAAGTTGTTTTTCAACACTAACACAAGTGCGAAAAGTGGTTTTTCCACACTAATACAAGTGCAAAAGTGGTTTCCTGCACCAACACAAGTGCGAAAAGTGGTTTTTCAACACTAACACAAGTGCGAAAAGTGGTTTTTCCACACTAATACAAGTGCAAAAGTGGTTTCCTGCACCAACACAAGTGCGAAAAGTGGTTTTTCAACACTAACACAAGTGCGAAAAGTGGTTTTTCCACACTAATACAAGTGCAAAAGTGGTTTCCTGCACCAACACAAGTGCGAAAAGTGGTTTTTCAACACTAACACAAGTGCAAAAAGTGGTTTTTCAACACTATCACAAGTGCAAAAAGTGTTTTTTCCACACTAATACAAGTGCAAAAGTGGTTTCCTGCACCAACACAAGTGCGAAAAGTGCTTTTTCAACACAAACACAAGTGCGAAAAGTGGTTTTTCAACACTAACACAAGTGCGAAAAGTGGTTTTTCAACACTAACACAAGTGCGAAAAGTGTTTTTTCCACACTAATACAAGTGTAAAAGTGGTTTCCTGCACCAACACAAGTGCGAAAAGTTGTTTTTCAACACTAACACAAGTGCGAAAAGTGGTTTTTCAACACTAACACAAGTGTGAAAAGTGGTTTTTCCACACTAATACAAGTGCAAAAGTGGTTTCCTGCACCAACACAAGTGCGAAAAGTGGTTTTTCAACACTAACACAAGTGCGAAAAGTGGTTTTTCAACACTATCACAAGTGTAAAAAGTGTTTTTTCCACACTAATACAAGTGCAAAAGTGGTTTCCTGCACCAACACAAGTGCAAAAAGTGGTTTTTCAACACTAACACAAGTGCGAAAAGTGATTTTTCCACACTAATACAAGTGCAAAAGTGGTTTCCTGCACCAACACAAGTGCGAAAAGTGGTTTTTCAACACTATCACAAGTGCGAAAAGTGTTTTTTCTACACTAATACAAGTGCAAAAAGTGTTTTTTCCACACTAATACAAGTGCAAAAGTGGTTTCCTGCACCAACACAAGTGAGAAAAGTGGTTTTTCAACACTAACACAAGTGCGAAAAGTGGTTTTTCAACACTATCACAAGTGCAAAAAGTGTTTTTTCCACACTAATACAAGTGCGAAAGTGGTTTTTCAACACTAACACAAGTGCGAAAAGTGGTTTTTCCACACTAATACAAGTGCAAAAGTGGTTTCCTGCACCAACACAAGTGCGAAAAGTGGTTTTTCAACACTAACACAAGTGCGAAAAGTGGTTTTTCAACACTATCACAAGTGCAAAAAGTGTTTTTTCCACACTAATACAAGTGCAAAAGTGGTTTCCTGCACCAACACAAGTGCGAAAAGTGGTTTTTCAACACTAACACAAGTGCGAAAAGTGGTTTTTCAACACTAACACAAGTGCGAAAGTGGTTTTTCAACACTAACACAAGTGCGAAAAGTGGTTTTTCCACACTAATACAAGTGCAAAAGTGGTTTCCTACACCAACACAAGTCCGAAAATTGGTTTTTCAACACTAACACAAGTGCGAAAAGTGGTTTTTCCACACTAATACAAGTGCAAAAGTGGTTTCCTGCACCAACACAAGTGCGAAAAGTGGTTTTTCAACACTAACACAAGTGCGAAAAGTGGTTTTTCAACACTATCACAAGTGTAAAAAGTGTTTTTTCCACACTAATACAAGTGCAAAAGTGGTTTCCTGCACCAACACAAGTGCGAAAAGTGGTTTTTCAACACTAACACAAGTGCGAAAAGTGGTTTTTCAACACTAACACAAGTGCGAAAAGTGTTTTTTCCACACTAATACAAGTGCAAAAGTGGTTTCCTGCACCAACACAAGTGCGAAAAGTGGTTTTTCAACACTAACACAAGTGCGAAAAGTGGTTTTTCAACACTAACACAAGTGCAAAAAGTGGTTTTTCAACACTATCACAAGTGCAAAAAGTGTTTTTTCCACACTAATACAAGTGCAAAAGTGGTTTCCTGCACCAACACAAGTGCGAAAAGTGGTTTTTCAACACTAACACAAGTGCGAAAAGTGGTTTTTCAACACTAACACAAGTGCGAAAAATGGTTTTTCCACAGTAATACAAGTGCAAAAGTGGTTTCCTGCACCAACACAAGTGCGAAAAGTGGTTTTTCAACACTAACACAAGTGCGAAAAGTGGTTTTTCAACACTATCACAAGTGCAAAAGTGTTTTTTCCACACTAATACAAGTGCAAAAGTGGTTTCCTGCACCAACACAAGTGCGAAAAGTGGTTTTTCAACACTAACACAAGTGCGAAAAGTGGTTTTTCCACACTAATACAAGTGCAAATGTGGTTTCCTGCACCAACACAAGTGCGAAAAGTGGTTTTTCAACACTAACACAAGTGCGAAAAGTGGTTTTTCCACACTAATACAAGTGCAAAAGTGGTTTCCTGCACCAACACAAGTGCGAAAAGTGGTTTTTCAACACTAACAGAAGTGCGAAAAGTGGTTTTTCAACACTATCACAAGTGCAAAAAGTGTTTTTTCCACACTAATACAAGTGCGAAAAGTGGTTTTTCAACACTAACACAAGTGCGAAAAGTGGTTTTTCCACACTAATACAAGTGTAAAACTGGTTTCCTGCACCAACACAAGTGCGAAAAGTGGTTTTTCAACACCAACACAAGTGCGAAAAGTGGTTTTTCAACACTATCACAAGTGCAAAAAGTGTTTTTTCCAAACTAATACAAGTGCAAAAGTGGTTTCCTGCACCAACACAAGTGCGAAAAGTGGTTTTTCAACACTAACACAAGTGCGAAAAGTGGTTTTTCAACACGAACACAAGTGCGAAAAGTGGTTTTTCAACACAAACACAAGTGCGAAAAGTGGTTTTTCCACACTAATACAAGTGCAAAAGTGGTTTCCTGTACCAACACAAGTGCGAAAAGTGGTTTTTCAACACTAACACAAGTGTGAAAAGTGGGTTTTCCACACTAATACAAGTGCAAAAGTGGTTTCCTGCACCAACACATGTGCGAAAAGTGGTTTTTCAACACTAACACAAGTGCGAAAAGTGGTTTTTCAACACTATCACAAGTGTAAAAAGTGTTTTTTCCACACTAACACAAGTACAAAAGTGGTTTCCTGCACCAACACAAGTGCGAAAAGTGGTTTTTCAACACTAACACAAGTGCGAAAAGTGGTTTTTCAACACTAACACAAGTGCGAAAAGTGTTTTTCCACACTAATACAAGTGCAAAAGTGGTTTCCTGCACCAACACAAGTGCGAAGAGTGGTTTTTCAACACTAACACAAGTGCGAAAAGTGGTTTTTCAACACTATCACAAGTGCAAAAAGTGTTTTTTCCACACTAATACAAGTGCAAAAGTGGTTTCCTGCACCAACACAAGTGCGAAAAGTGGTTTTTCAACACTAACACAAGTGCGAAAAGTGGTTTTTCAACACTAACACAAGTGCGAAAAGTGTTTTTTCCACACTAATACAAGTGCAAAAGTGGTTTCCTGCACCAACACAAGTGCAAAAAGTGGTTTTTCAACACTAACACAAGTGCGAAAAGTGATTTTTCCACACTAATACAAGTGCAAAAGTGGTTTCCTGCACCAACACAAGTGCGTAAAGTGGTTTTTCAACACTAACACAAGTGCGAAAAGTGGTTTTTCAACACTAACACAAGTGCGAAAAGTGTTTTTTCCACACTAATACAAGTGCAAAAGTGGTTTCCTGCACCAACACAAGTGCGAAAAGTGGTTTTTCAACACTAACACAAGTGCGAAAAGTGGTTTTTCAACACTAACACAAGTGCGAAAAGTGGTTTTTCAACACTATCACAAGTGCAAAAAGTGTTTTTTCCACACTAATACAAGTGCAAAAGTGGTTTCCTGCACCAACACAAGTGCGAAAAGTGGTTTTTCAACACTAACACAAGTGCGAAAAGTGGTTTTTCAACACTAACACAAGTGCGAAAAGTGTTTTTTCCACACTAATACAAGTGCAAAAGTGGTTTCCTGCACCAACACAAGTGCGAAAAGTGGTTTTTCAACACTAACACAAGTGCGAAAAGTGGTTTTTCAACACTATCACAAGTGCAAAAAGTGTTTTTTCCACACTAATACAAGTGCAAAAGTGGTTTCCTGCACCAACACAAGTGCGAAAAGTGGTTTTTCAACACTAACACAAGTGCGAAAAGTGGTTTTTCAACACTAACACAAGTGCGAAAAGTGGTTTTTGCCACACTAATACAAGTGCAAAAGTGGTTTCCTGCACCAACACAAGTGCGAAAAGTGGTTTTTCAACACTAACACAAGTGGTTTTTTCTACACTAATACAAGTGCAAAAAGTGTTTTTTCCACACTAATACAAATGCGAAAAGTGGTTTTTCAACACTAAGACAAGTGCAAAAAGTTGTTTTTCAACACTAACACAAGTGCGAAAAGTGGTTTTTCCACACTAATACAAGTGCAAAAGTGGTTTCCTGCACCAACACAAGTGCGAAAAGTGGTTTTTCAACACGAACACAAGTGCGAAAAGTGTTTTTTCCACACTAATACAAGTGCAAAAGTGGTTTCCTGCACCAACACAAGTGCGAAAAGTGGTTTTTCAACACTAACACAAGTGCGAAAAGTGGTTTTTCAACACTATCACAAGTGCAAAAAGTGTTTTTTCCACACTAATACAAGTGCGAAAAGTGGTTTTTCAACACTAACACAAGTGCGAAAAGTGGTTTTTCCACACTAATACAAGTGCAAAAGTGGTTTCCTGCACCAACACAAGTGCGAAAAGTGGTTTTTCAACACTAACACAAGTGCGAAAAGTGGTTTTTCAACACTAACACAAGTGCGAAAAGTGTTTTTTCCACACTAATACAAGTGCAAAAGTGGTTTCCTGCACCAACACAAGTGCGAAAAGTTGTTTTTCAACACTAACACAGGTGCGAAAAGTGGTTTTTCAACACTAACACAAGTGTGAAAAGTGGTTTTTCCACACTAATACAAGTGCAAAAGTGGTTTCCTGCACCAACACAAGTGCGAAAAGTGGTTTTTCAACACTAACACAAGTGCGAAAAGTGGTTTTTCAACACTATCACAAGTGTAAAAAGTGTTTTTTCCACACTAATACAAGTGCAAAAGTGGTTTCCTGGACCAACACAAGTGCGAAAAGTGGTTTTTCAACACTAACACAAGTGCGAAAAGTGGTTTTTCAACACTATCACAAGTGCAAAAAGTGTTTTTTCCACACTAATACAAGTGCAAAAGTGGTTTCCTGCACCAACACAAGTGCGAAAAGTGGTTTTTCAACACTAACACAAGTGCGAAAAGTGGTTTTTCAACACTAACACAAGTGTGAAAAGTGGTTTTCCAACACTAACACAAGTGCGAAAAGTGGTTTTTCCACACTAATACAAGTGCAAAAGTGGTTTTTCCACACTAAAACAAGTGCAAAAGTGGTTTCCTGCACCAACACAAGTGCGAAAAGTGGTTTTTCAACACTAACACAAGTGCGAAAAGTGGTTTTTCAACACTATCACAAGTGTAAAAAGTGTTTTTTCCACACTAATACAAGTGCAAAAATGGTTTCCTGCACCAACACAAGTGCGAAAAGTGGTTTTTCAACACTAACACAAGTGCGAAAAGTGGTTTTTCAACACTAACACAAGTGCGAAAAGTGGTTTTTCAACACTAACACAAGTGCGAAAAGTGTTTTTTTCCACACTTAGAGTAGTCAAATTTCTGGGAAATGTGAATTCATGAGGCATTTTTGAGTAAAAGCAAGCAAACCACTTTTTCTGGGGTAGTTTTTCGTGCTGAATACGAATCTGTTGTTTGCCAAGCCCAAAAATGCGTAATTAGGTCACTAATCAAGGTCAAAGGTCAATGAGTGCAAAATTCAAAATTTTTGAAAAAATGTTTTATTTTACATCACCTATCTGTACATTTCAATTATTTTACAGTATTTTGTCTGGTAAGGTTACTACAGCTTTTCACAATTATGAAAGTAAAGGGAATTGTGAAGGGAAAAAATCAGATTTTTGTGAATATATCCGTAATGAAGCAACTTTTCGTTTTTTGACATACTGTTTTAATTCACTTGAATTGTTGCCTTAAATACCATCAGTGAAGTGGTTTACCTGAGTCCTATATAATAGCAAGATTGTTTTCTACACTAAATGTCAATATTTGACTAATTAGCCACTTAATTAAGGCTAACGGTCACAAGGCGCAAAGTGCACTTACATGGCACAAGGCGCAAAATGCACTTCATGGCAAACATGTTTGGAGTGCAGGCAGTTGATCATTATCACATGTATTCTTAATTAATCCTGAATCAATTGCAGTCTGTCAGACTGATTGGCTGGAAGGAGGAGCCATCCAGGGGAATGCCAATTAGCTTAACTGTGTAAGCTCTGACCCCCCCCCCCCCCCTACTTTGGCCTGTTTCGACATGGTGTTTCACTGGCATTGCACTTGCAGGCCTCAGTGCAGAACTGTTTCCCCCACTTCCGACAAGAGCAACTATCAGAACTGCAACCTTTCTTGCAACCACACTGAGTAAGTTCTCGGCATCCCTTTGGAATTGACGGTAAAGTTGTAAGAACCGGTGACAACTTGTCATCAACGAGTTTCCATCCACAATCAGTCGGCGGTGGCAGATCTGTCATTGGATTACTGGCCTCTCTCCAAATGAAACTTTGGTAGTTTGCACGCTCTATGTGGAACTTTGCTGCATCACTAGATGGAGGTAGGGTCTCCGTTGCATGGCATTTGTTGAACAGTTTAATGCGGGCTTGATTACAGTTCTCAGATGGTTCCTTGTAGATATGGCAAATGAACTTTTCAGCATCTTCTGTGACCTTCTTTGATGGTGTCGGAAACTTGCCAAGATCTTGAAGCAGACTGTTGTGTTCAAGGAAGATATCCCATTCTGTTTTCTTTGAGTGTCCTGAGAAAAATGAAACCGTATCGCATCCTGTCAACGCATGAAATGCTGGTAAAGTCTCATAGACATGATCAGCAAGTCCAAGTTCCGACTTTATGTCATGCACAGGAACATACTTCCGTTTCTTAATTGTTCCTGCTCTCATCCAAAGTTTTACGCAAGACATTTTACTGAAGTTGGCAAGCAACAGCACCAACACATCTGTGTCACGCGCTGCGACCACAATGTTTGGTGCATCGGCATGAAGGCAGTGTACAATCATTCTGGTATCTGCTTCCTCGTGATTGCTTTGTAGCAAAGTAGTGTTCATTGCAGGATCTGAACTCTGGACTTCTGTTTCAGAAGCGAAACCTCCACCAACAACAACCACTTTTTCAGGGGGTGCCGCTGCCAGGAGTGCATTCGACAGGAACTGAGCAAGCTCTGTCTTGTTTTCAGTTGATGCGAGAAAGTCAGGCCATTTGTTGGGGAGTGGCACATCTCTATCTTCAATCAGGCGACGAACTGGCCTTGACGTCTTCGTACGTTTGACCCTAGTTCCAACTTTGATTGAAATGTCTCTATATCGATCGAAGGTAACATCAATTCGGCTGTAAGCCCGGCCTTGCCAGAAAATGAACTTTACAAATTCGTCTGCATAATCACCAAAGGTGTTCGCCGTGTTAGGTTTTCCAAGTGACATAACTGCAGCTTGCCCATCAATGATCAAACAGGAAGGCCCATAAAAGGCGATTTCTGAGGGGCATGATACACTCCTGATAAGAATGTCAAATAAAATAGCCTTAACACCCGTTCTAAGTTCGCCAGATGTATCAACAATGCTGATTGGCACCTTCATCAGTTCATGGTTAAGTATTCTAGCCAGTTCAACTGGTCTTCCAGCTCTGTACACTGCAATTAGTCTCTGCAAAAAGTTTCTGTCTGCTTTTGTGGTTTCGATCTTTCCATTGGCTTTCTTGGTTCCTATTTCATAGAGTGAGGAAAACGTGGGAGCCTTCACCTTCGGAAGTCGATCTCGGAAATCAGTTGATTTTTCAACAAGTCTCACTTTGACAAAGTTTTCCACCTGCTGCTGCCCTAATGTTTTTGCATTCAGCAGTGACTCTTCTATTTCAGAAGTTGCAACATCTTTTGTTGCGCAGTTAAGGAGGTTTGGTCGACTAGAAGATTCCTCAGCAAATACTTTGAATCGCAGGAGAGTTTGAAGTATGAGTTCTTCGTCGCAGTTGTCACGTTTAGTGCGGGATGAGTTGGCTTCATTATGGACGTAACCAGTGTCCACTCCAACATTCATCATTTCATACGTCTGCATTGAAATGCATGTCCTGTGGTTGTACGAGAGAGTCCATCTTGCCAGGGCTGAATTTGTTTTGGTTATTCCGATGATTCCACCCCTCTTTTTCCCTACACCATTAAGCCATTCCAGGCTATGATCTGGATCTACTTGGTTGAATCTTTGGTCCGACCCTTTCACAACAAAGTTGCCAAGAAGGAATTCCTCCTCCACTTCTGGTGGGAGCTGATGCATCTGTGACAGGTAAACACAGCCCCATCTTGCGTAATTCACGTGATCGTATCGGAAGAAGAATGGCAACATTTCTCGGAACGATTCCAAGTGTAGCGTCCACAACCCTTCTCTCTGTGCCCGAACGAATGCAAGCAGTATAGTCACCATCCTTAGGTATTCCCACCAGAACTTGAAGTTTGGATCTGTCTGTCGATTTTCAACGAAGACTGCGAGATATTGCCGAAAGGTCTCAGAACCCACTATGTCCAGTAAAGTGTCAAACTCTTTGTTAGCTAGTGAATTCTCCAGTGTTTGGCATGTTTTGGGATCTTGACTCTGCAGATTGTTTTTGAATTGCGGAATCAAGATTAGCCCTTTTGACATCCCTAAAGAATTTACTAAGACAGTTAACATGGTAACATGCCTCAGCTGAGATTAAATCATTCTCATTTGCAGTACGGACTAAGATGTTATGTACAAATTTAGCTTTTTCCGTAATTTCATTACTCATTTTGAAGGTTGTGACACGACTTGTCTTCTGCTTCTTGTCAAAGTTCTGGCAGAACATACACAATGTCCAGTTCATCTTAGTAGTACTACTGCGTAAAAACGGACATGCTTCAGCCGAAACACTCTTTCTTTCAGGATCTTTTTCGTTTTTCGATTGTTCCTTGGCTAGCTTAGCATTTATTTTCCCCTTGTGTGTGTATGCAGAGTAACATAGCTTATGCCATTTAAGTTTGGGGAGACTTTCTGGAGGCTCTGCAAAGAGAGTCGAAAGCCTGTCCACGGCTGATCGAAATTCATAGTGTCTAAGTTTGCATCGGAGCTCGGTCGCCTCTCTGATGGCAGCAATACCCTGGTTTGTCTGGTTGAAAATCGTATCTTTGACCTGGCTAGTTCCCTGACAAATGATACAAAGTTCAAACGACACATCCTCACGCTGTCGCTTGAGGCTGGCAATAGGTTCCATGGTTGGCCTGAGGGGAGAAACAGAAACCAAACTAAGCACCAGGCACGCATGTTCTGACCATGAAAACTACAACGTTGTATGATATACTGCAACAGCCCTTAAATGATCGAATAAGCGCAGGCAGTGTTGGCCCGGGTTTTAATCTTATTCTCAAAGACACAAAGTAAAGCTTCTTCAAGACAAAACATCTAACCGATATCACTAATTCATTAGTGGTAGATGCATTAGGCACTCATCGTCAATGCCCATGCCCTGCCTGTCTTTTTGCTACTGTTAGGTAAATGTACATGTATGTAGGCCTGCCTATGATGTGAGATGTCAAGCATACATTACACATTTGTATGTACATGTATCTCACCAAAGAAGAATGCATTCCTTTACTTTCATTTGATTTTATATTTCATTTTTTAACAATCTTAAAAAGACCCTTACCTGTACTCCTGAAATGTTTAATGCCTGATGCCTAGGGTACGAACTAGATGGCTTATGCTAGGCTATTAGATTCATTCTTCATCATTAAGGGTCTATTGAAGAACACCCTGCTCTGTCTGAATGGAAATGATTTGACAAACATGGCAAATGCATTGGGGTCAGAAAGATGAAGCCACTTTCACTGTTGAGTGAAAGGGATGGTTTCAAGTGCAAGTAACTGTTACGTCATTGCAAGACTTTCGCACTCATTTACCTTTGACCTATGTTGTTTACCGGTGACATTTAGATTCTGTCTTTATAAAATCTATCTCTAGACCATCAATAGGAGCATAAAAACTCTGCCCCATTGTGCATTTAGAGGTTAAACTGCAAGCAAATTACGCAAAAACTAATTGTCGCCCATTACAGAGATAAAGGCAAATGAGCATAGATGTGTCCTCACGTTTTCCTTTAAAAATAAGATTTTGAAAAGCTTTAGCAACCTTACTAGACAAAATATTGTAAAATAATTGAAATGTACAGATAGGGGATGTAAAATAAAGCATTTTTTCAAAAATTTTGAATTTTGCACTCATTGACCTTTGACCTTGATTAGTGACCTAATTACGCATTTTTGGGCTTGGCAAACAACAGATTCATATTCAGCATGAAAAACTACCCCAGAAAAAGTGGTTTGCTTGCTTTTACTCAAAAATGCCTCAATCATTCTATAAAGGCACATTTTCAGATTTTTTGACTAGGCTAACTAATACAAGTGCAAAAGTGGTTTCCTGCACCAACACAAGTGCGAAAAGTGGTTTTTCAACACTAACACAAGTGCGAAAAGTGGTTTTTCAACACTATCACAAGTGCAAAAAGTGTTTTTTCCACACTAATACAAGTGCAAAAGTGGTTTCCTGCACCAACACAAGTGCGAAAAGTGCTTTTTCAACACTAACACAAGTGCGAAAAGTGGTTTTTCAACACTAACACAAGTGCGAAAAGTGTTTTTTCCACACTAATACAAGTGCAAAAGTGGTTTCCTGCACCAACACAAGTGCGAAAAGTGGTTTTTCAACACTAACACAAGTGCGAAAAGTGGTTTTTCAACACTAACACAAGTGCGAAAAATGGTTTTTCCACAGTAATACAAGTGCAAAAGTGGTTTCCTGCACCAACACAAGTGCGAAAAGTGGTTTTTCAACTCTAACACAAGTGCGAAAAGTGGTTTTTCAACACTATCACAAGTGCAAAAAGTGTTTTTTCCACACTAATACAAGTGCAAAAGTGGTTTCCTGCACCAACACAAGTGCGAAAAGTGGTTTTTCAACACTAACACAAGTGTGAAAAGTGGTTTTTCAACACTAACACAAGTGCGAAAAGTGGTTTTTCCACACTAATACAAGTGCAAATGTGGTTTCCTGCACCAACACAAGTGCAAAAAGTGGTTTTTCAACACTAACACAAGTGCGAAAAGTGGTTTTTCCACACTAATACAAGTGCAAAAGTGGTTTCCTGCACCAACACAAGTGCGAAAAGTGGTTTTTCAACACTAACAGAAGTGCGAAAAGTGGTTTTTCAACACTATCACAAGTGCAAAAAGTGTTTTTTCCACACTAATACAAGTGCGAAAAGTGGTTTTTCAACACTAACCCAAGTGCGAAAAGTGGTTTTTCCACACTAATACAAATGTAAAAGTGGTTTCCTGCACCAACACAAGTGCGAAAAGTGGTTTTTCAACACCAACACAAGTGCGAAAAGTGGTTTTTCAACACTATCACAAGTGCAAAAAGTGTTTTTTCCAAACTAATACAAGTGCAAAAGTGGTTTCCTGCACCAACACAAGTGTGAAAAGTGGTTTTTCAACACTAACACAAGTGCGAAAAGTGGTTTTTCAACACTAACACAAGTGCGAAAAGTGGTTTTTCAACACAAACACAAGTGCGAAAAGTGGTTTTTCCACACTAATACAAGTGCAAAAGTGGTTTCCTGCACCAACACAAGTGAGAAAAGTGGTTTTTCAACACTAACACAAGTGCGAAAAGTGGTTTTTCAACACTATCACAAGTGCAAAAAGTGTTTTTTCCACACTAATACAAGTGCGAAAGTGGTTTTTCAACACTAACACAAGTGCGAAAAGTGGTTTTTCCACACTAATACAAGTGCAAAAGTGGTTTCCTGCACCAACACAAGTGCGAAAAGTGGTTTTTCAACACTAACACAAGTGCGAAAAGTGGTTTTTCAACACTATCACAAGTGCAAAAAGTGTTTTTTCCACACTAATACAAGTGCAAAAGTGGTTTCCTGCACCAACACAAGTGCGAAAAGTGGTTTTTCAACACTAACACAAGTGCGAAAAGTGGTTTTTCAACACTAACACAAGTGCGAAAGTGGTTTTTCAACACTAACACAAGTGCGAAAAGTGGTTTTTCCACACTAATACAAGTGCAAAAGTGGTTTCCTACACCAACACAAGTGCGAAAATTGGTTTTTCAACACTAACACAAGTGCGAAACGTGGTTTTTCCACACTAATACAAGTGCAAAAGTGGTTTCCTGCACCAACACAAGTGCGAAAAGTGGTTTTTCAACACTAACACAAGTGCGAAAAGTGGTTTTTCAACACTATCACAAGTGTAAAAAGTGTTTTTTCCACACTAATACAAGTGCAAAAGTGGTTTCCTGCACCAACACAAGTGCGAAAAGTGGTTTTTCAACACTAACACAAGTGCGAAAAGTGGTTTTTCAACACTAACACAAGTGCGAAAAGTGTTTTTTCCACACTAATACAAGTGCAAAAGTGGTTTCCTGCACCAACACAAGTGCGAAAAGTGGTTTTTCAACACGAACACAAGTGCGAAAAGTGGTTTTTCAACACTAACACAAGTGCAAAAAGTGGTTTTTCAACACTATCACAAGTGCAAAAAGTGTTTTTTCCACACTAATACAAGTGCAAAAGTGGTTTCCTGCACCAACACAAGTGCGAAAAGTGGTTTTTCAACACTAACACAAGTGCGAAAAGTGGTTTTTCAACACTAACACAAGTGCGAAAAATGGTTTTTCCACAGTAATACAAGTGCAAAAGTGGTTTCCTGCACCAACACAAGTGCGAAAAGTGGTTTTTCAACACTAACACAAGTGCGAAAAGTGGTTTTTCAACACTATCACAAGTGCAAAAGTGTTTTTTCCACACTAATACAAGTGCAAAAGTGGTTTCCTGCACCAACACAAGTGCGAAAAGTGGTTTTTCAACACTAACACAAGTGCGAAAAGTGGTTTTTCCACACTAATACAAGTGCAAATGTGGTTTCCTGCACCAACACAAGTGCGAAAAGTGGTTTTTCAACACTAACACAAGTGCGAAAAGTGGTTTTTCCACACTAATACAAGTGCAAAAGTGGTTTCCTGCACCAACACAAGTGCGAAAAGTGGTTTTTCAACACTAACAGAAGTGCGAAAAGTGGTTTTTCAACACTATCACAAGTGCAAAAAGTGTTTTTTCCACACTAATACAAGTGCGAAAAGTGGTTTTTCAACACTAACACAAGTGCGAAAAGTGGTTTTTCCACACTAATACAAGTGTAAAACTGGTTTCCTGCACCAACACAAGTGCGAAAAGTGGTTTTTCAACACCAACACAAGTGCGAAAAGTGGTTTTTCAACACTATCACAAGTGCAAAAAGTGTTTTTTCCAAACTAATACAAGTGCAAAAGTGGTTTCCTGCACCAACACAAGTGCGAAAAGTGGTTTTTCAACACTAACACAAGTGCGAAAGTGGTTTTTCAACACGAACACAAGTGCGAAAAGTGGTTTTTCAACACAAACACAAGTGCGAAAAGTGGTTTTTCCACACTAATACAAGTGCAAAAGTGGTTTCCTGTACCAACACAAGTGCGAAAAGTGGTTTTTCAACACTAACACAAGTGTGAAAAGTGGGTTTTCCACACTAATACAAGTGCAAAAGTGGTTTCCTGCACCAACACATGTGCGAAAAGTGGTTTTTCAACACTAACACAAGTGCGAAAAGTGGTTTTTCAACACTATCACAAGTGTAAAAAGTGTTTTTTCCACACTAACACAAGTACAAAAGTGGTTTCCTGCACCAACACAAGTGCGAAAAGTGGTTTTTCAACACTAACACAAGTGCGAAAAGTGGTTTTTCAACACTAACACAAGTGCGAAAAGTGTTTTTCCACACTAATACAAGTGCAAAAGTGGTTTCCTGCACCAACACAAGTGCGAAGAGTGGTTTTTCAACACTAACACAAGTGCGAAAAGTGGTTTTTCAACACTATCACAAGTGCAAAAAGTGTTTTTTCCACACTAATACAAGTGCAAAAGTGGTTTCCTGCACCAACACAAGTGCGAAAAGTGGTTTTTCAACACTAACACAAGTGCGAAAAGTGGTTTTTCAACACTAACACAAGTGCGAAAAGTGTTTTTTCCACACTAATACAAGTGCAAAAGTGGTTTCCTGCACCAACACAAGTGCAAAAAGTGGTTTTTTCAACACTAACACAAGTGCGAAAAGTGATTTTTCCACACTAATACAAGTGCAAAAGTGGTTTCCTGCACCAACACAAGTGCGTAAAGTGGTTTTTCAACACTAACACAAGTGCGAAAAGTGTTTTTTCCACACTAATACAAGTGCAAAAGTGGTTTCCTGCACCAACACAAGTGCGAAAAGTGGTTTTTCAACACTAACACAAGTGCGAAAAGTGGTTTTTCAACACTAACACAAGTGCGAAAAGTGGTTTTTCAACACTATCACAAGTGCAAAAAGTGTTTTTTCCACACTAATACAAGTGCAAAAGTGGTTTCCTGCACCAACACAAGTGCGAAAAGTGGTTTTTCAACACTAACACAAGTGCGAAAAGTGGTTTTTCAACACTAACACAAGTGCGAAAAGTGTTTTTTCCACACTAATACAAGTGCAAAAGTGGTTTCCTGCACCAACACAAGTGCGAAAAGTGGTTTTTCAACACTAACACAAGTGCGAAAAGTGGTTTTTCAACACTATCACAAGTGCAAAAAGTGTTTTTTCCACACTAATACAAGTGCAAAAGTGGTTTCCTGCACCAACACAAGTGCGAAAAGTGGTTTTTCAACACTAACACAAGTGCGAAAAGTGGTTTTTCAACACTAACACAAGTGCGAAAAGTGGTTTTTGCCACACTAATACAAGTGCAAAAGTGGTTTCCTGCACCAACACAAGTGCGAAAAGTGGTTTTTCAACACTAACACAAGTGGTTTTTTCTACACTAATACAAGTGCAAAAAGTGTTTTTTCCACACTAATACAAATGCGAAAAGTGGTTTTTCAACACTAAGACAAGTGCAAAAAGTTGTTTTTCAACACTAACACAAGTGCGAAAAGTGGTTTTTCCACACTAATACAAGTGCAAAAGTGGTTTCCTGCACCAACACAAGTGCGAAAAGTGGTTTTTCAACACGAACACAAGTGCGAAAAGTGTTTTTTCCACACTAATACAAGTGCAAAAGTGGTTTCCTGCACCAACACAAGTGCGAAAAGTGGTTTTTCAACACTAACACAAGTGCAAAAAGTGGTTTTTCAACACTATCACAAGTGCAAAAAGTGTTTTTTCCACACTAATACAAGTGCGAAAAGTGGTTTTTCAACACTAACACAAGTGCGAAAAGTGGTTTTTCCACACTAATACAAGTGCAAAAGTGGTTTCCTGCACCAACACAAGTGCGAAAAGTGGTTTTTCAACACTAACACAAGTGCGAAAAGTGGTTTTTCAACACTAACACAAGTGCGAAAAGTGTTTTTTTCCACACTAATACAAGTGCAAAAGTGGTTTCCTGCACCAACACAAGTGCGAAAAGTTGTTTTTCAACACTAACACAGGTGCGAAAAGTGGTTTTTCAACACTAACACAAGTGTGAAAAGTGGTTTTTCCACACTAATACAAGTGCAAAAGTGGTTTCCTGCACCAACACAAGTGCGAAAAGTGGTTTTTCAACACTAACACAAGTGCGAAAAGTGGTTTTTCAACACTATCACAAGTGTAAAAAGTGTTTTTTCCACACTAATACAAGTGCAAAAGTGGTTTCCTGGACCAACACAAGTGCGAAAAGTGGTTTTTCAACACTAACACAAGTGCGAAAAGTGGTTTTTCAACACTATCACAAGTGCAAAAAGTGTTTTTTCCACACTAATACAAGTGCAAAAGTGGTTTCCTGCACCAACACAAGTGCGAAAAGTGGTTTTTCAACACTAACACAAGTGCGAAAAGTGGTTTTTCAACACTAACACAAGTGTGAAAAGTGGTTTTCCAACACTAACACAAGTGCGAAAAGTGGTTTTTCCACACTAATACAAGTGCAAAAGTGGTTTTTCCACACTAAAACAAGTGCAAAAGTGGTTTCCTGCACCAACACAAGTGCGAAAAGTGGTTTTTCAACACTAACACAAGTGCGAAAAGTGGTTTTTCAACACTATCACAAGTGTAAAAAGTGTTTTTTCCACACTAATACAAGTGCAAAAATGGTTTCCTGCCCAACACAAGTGCGAAAAGTGGTTTTTCAACACTAACACAAGTGCGAAAAGTGGTTTTTCAACACTAACACAAGTGCGAAAAGTGGTTTTTCAACACTAACACAAGTGCGAAAAGTGTTTTTTCCACACTTAGAGTAGTCAAATTTCTGGGAAATGTGAATTCATGAGGCATTTTTGAGTAAAAGCAAGCAAACCACTTTTTCTGGGGTAGTTTTTCGTGCTGAATACGAATCTGTTGTTTGCCAAGCCCAAAAATGCGTAATTAGGTCACTAATCAAGGTCAAAGGTCAATGAGTGCAAAATTCAAAATTTTGAAAAAATGTTTTATTTTACATCACCTATCTGTACATTTCAATTATTTTACAGTATTTTGGTCTGGTAAGGTTACTACAGCTTTTCACAATTATGAAAGTAAAGGGAATTGTGAAGGGAAAAAATCTGATTTTTGTGAATATATCCGTAATGAAGCAACTTTTCGTTTTTTGACATACTGTTTTAATTCACTTGAATTGTTGCCTTAAATACCATCAGTGAAGTGGTTTACCTGAGTCCTATATAATAGCAAGATTGTTTTCTACACTAAATGTCAATATTTGACTAATTAGCCACTTAATTAAGGCTAACGGTCACAAGGCGCAAAGTGCACTTACATGGCACAAGGCGCAAAATGCACTTCATGGCAAACATGTTTGGAGTGCAGGCAGTTGATCATTATCACATGTATTCTTAATTAATCCTGAATCAATTGCAGTCTGTCAGACTGATTGGCTGGAAGGAGGAGCCATCCAGGGGAATGCCAATTAGCTTAACTGTGTAAGCTCTGACCCCCCCCCCCCCCCCCCCCCTACTTTGGCCTGTTTCGACATGGTGTTTCACTGGCATTGCACTTGCAGGCCTCAGTGCAGAACTGTTTCCCCCCCACTTCCGACAAGAGCAACTATCAGAACTGCAACCTTTCTTGCAACCACACTGAGTAAGTTCTCGGCATCCCTTTGGAATTGACGGTAAAGTTGTAAGAACCGGTGACAACTTGTCATCAACGAGTTTCCATCCACAATCAGTCGGCGGTGGCAGATCTGTCATTGGATTACTGGCCTCTCTCCAAATGAAACTTTGGTAGTTTGCACGCTCTATGTGGAACTTTGCTGCATCACTAGATGGAGGTAGGGTCTCCGTTGCATGGCATTTGTTGAACAGTTTAATGCGGGCTTGATTACAGTTCTCAGATGGTTCCTTGTAGATATGGCAAATGAACTTTTCAGCATCTTCTGTGACCTTCTTTGATGGTGTCGGAAACTTGCCAAGATCTTGAAGCAGACTGTTGTGTTCAAGGAAGATATCCCATTCTGTTTTCTTTGAGTGTCCTGAGAAAAATGAAACCGTATCGCATCCTGTCAACGCATGAAATGCTGGTAAAGTCTCATAGACATGATCAGCAAGTCCAAGTTCCGACTTTATGTCATGCACAGGAACATACTTCCGTTTCTTAATTGTTCCTGCTCTCATCCAAAGTTTTACGCAAGACATTTTACTGAAGTTGGCAAGCAACAGCACCAACACATCTGTGTCACGCGCTGCGACCACAATGTTTGGTGCATCGGCATGAAGGCAGTGTACAATCATTCTGGTATCTGCTTCCTCGTGATTGCTTTGTAGCAAAGTAGTGTTCATTGCAGGATCTGAACTCTGGACTTCTGTTTCAGAAGCGAAACCTCCACCAACAACAACCACTTTTTCAGGGGGTGCCGCTGCCAGGAGTGCATTCGACAGGAACTGAGCAAGCTCTGTCTTGTTTTCAGTTGATGCGAGAAAGTCAGGCCATTTGTTGGGGAGTGGCACATCTCTATCTTCAATCAGGCGACGAACTGGCCTTGACGTCTTCGTACGTTTGACCCTAGTTCCAACTTTGATTGAAATGTCTCTATATCGATCGAAGGTAACATCAATTCGGCTGTAAGCCCGGCCTTGCCAGAAAATGAACTTTACAAATTCGTCTGCATAATCACCAAAGGTGTTCGCCGTGTTAGGTTTTCCAAGTGACATAACTGCAGCTTGCCCATCAATGATCAAACAGGAAGGCCCATAAAAGGCGATTTCTGAGGGGCATGATACACTCCTGATAAGAATGTCAAATAAAATAGCCTTAACACCCGTTCTAAGTTCGCCAGATGTATCAACAATGCTGATTGGCACCTTCATCAGTTCATGGTTAAGTATTCTAGCCAGTTCAACTGGTCTTCCAGCTCTGTACACTGCAATTAGTCTCTGCAAAAAGTTTCTGTCTGCTTTTGTGGTTTCGATCTTTCCATTGGCTTTCTTGGTTCCTATTTCATAGAGTGAGGAAAACGTGGGAGCCTTCACCTTCGGAAGTCGATCTCGGAAATCAGTTGATTTTTCAACAAGTCTCACTTTGACAAAGTTTTCCACCTGCTGCTGCCCTAATGTTTTTGCATTCAGCAGTGACTCTTCTATTTCAGAAGTTGCAACATCTTTTGTTGCGCAGTTAAGGAGGTTTGGTCGACTAGAAGATTCCTCAGCAAATACTTTGAATCGCAGGAGAGTTTGAAGTATGAGTTCTTCGTCGCAGTTGTCACGTTTAGTGCGGGATGAGTTGGCTTCATTATGGACGTAACCAGTGTCCACTCCAACATTCATCATTTCATACGTCTGCATTGAAATGCATGTCCTGTGGTTGTACGAGAGAGTCCATCTTGCCAGGGCTGAATTTGTTTTGGTTATTCGATGATTCCACCCCTCTTTTTCCCTACACCATTAAGCCATTCCAGGCTATGATCTGGATCTACTTGGTTGAATCTTTGGTCCGACCCTTTCACAACAAAGTTGCCAAGAAGGAATTCCTCCTCCACTTCTGGTGGGAGCTGATGCATCTGTGACAGGTAAACACAGCCCCATCTTGCGTAATTCACGTGATCGTATCGGAAGAAGAATGGCAACATTTCTCGGAACGATTCCAAGTGTAGCGTCCACAACCCTTCTCTCTGTGCCCGAACGAATGCAAGCAGTATAGTCACCATCCTTAGGTATTCCCACCAGAACTTGAAGTTTGGATCTGTCTGTCGATTTTCAACGAAGACTGCGAGATATTGCCGAAAGGTCTCAGAACCCACTATGTCCAGTAAAGTGTCAAACTCTTTGTTAGCTAGTGAATTCTCCAGTGTTTGGCATGTTTTGGGATCTTGACTCTGCAGATTGTTTTTGAATTGCGGAATCAAGATTAGCCCTTTTGACATCCCTAAAGAATTTACTAAGACAGTTAACATGGTAACATGCCTCAGCTGAGATTAAATCATTCTCATTTGCAGTACGGACTAAGATGTTATGTACAAATTTAGCTTTTTTCCGTAATTTCATTACTCATTTTGAAG
>NW_027618975.1:0-56088 GCF_964187855.1 Myxine glutinosa
TGCCTTTCCTTCATTAAAGGTGCTGTATAATTTAATACCCTTCCCCTTAAGAAATTTCATGAATATTTTGTTATAGAACTCTGTTCCCTCATCAGTCCATAACTTCTTTGGTTTCCTTTTATCCCGATCAAATATTAGCTTAAAGGCTAACATTAAAGTATCACCCCTTTTATTTTTTAAAGGGACAACCCAGGCAAATCTACTCCTCAAATCAATAACGGTTAAAGCATACCTGTATCCCCTGTCATTATTCAATTCAATTAAATCAGCGGACCATATGTGGTCGGTGTATTTAGAATAAACCTTCCTTCTTTTAAACTTTGTGATTATAGGTTTGTGTAATTCTTCAGCCAAAAGCTCCTCAGTCTTGATGACATCATTAGAGCCTAATAGTTTTTTGAGGAATAACCAAGACCAAGTTTCAATTTAGCATTTATCAAATTTCTCACAATAAACCTATCAACTTTCTCTCTCAACGTTGGATTTTGTATCAAAGACAAATTATACAACATTTCGCTGTCGGCTTTATGTTTTTCAGTCAACGTAGTGGTTTTCCCATAAGCAATATCATGCTTCATACACACTTCGTCAACCCTATTTGTAGGTTTAGACCAAGGTTTAGGATTGTCAGCCTCATCTAATCTTTTATCCAAGTTTGTTCCTGGACCACAGAAAGAATACCCTGGAAGGTGTAATTCCCCTGGAATTCCAGTTGTTGTAAATTTACTTCCTGACAGAAACTTTTGTATGTCTCCTCCTCTTTTAGGAGAGATGAATTGGCACTTTTTAGAGCCACATACTTGACATATTCCTTTTTGATAAACTCTATTATTTTTAGCTTTAACATAAGAGATATTTTTAGATTTAGTTTTCTTTTTACATTTGAGACAATAACTCATATTTATTTATCAGAAAAATTCCGACAGAGTATCAAAACCTTTTTGGTTTTCAACATATACATTTCAATCTTTATTTTTAAAACATAAAGAATCCTAAGGAATGCCTTCACTCTCTCCTCCATTTATTTACAAATAAAAACTAACTAAAGTCAATGACACCAACATCATCAATCACATAATCTTTTCCTTCTTCTTCTTCTTCTTCTTCACCACTTTCTCGTTTAAATCTCCTCCCTGAAATTGAAGACATTGACGTTCTTATTTTTGAAACTATTATCTTCATAAGAGTTGTTAATTCTTTAATTTCCTCTTCGGTGCGTTGAGATTGATTTATTTGCTTTAATACACTCAATCTTTTATGAATCTCACTGATTTCCATCTTTTTATATTTTTCCTCCCTCTCTCTTTGCTCCCTCTCCTCCTCCTCCATTTTCTCCCTCTCCTCCTTCTCCTTTTTCTCCCTTTTCTCCCTTTCCTCCTTCTCCTTTTTCTCCCTCTCCTCCTTCTCCTCCTTTTTCTCCCTCTCCTCCTTCTCCTCCCTCTCCCTTTCCTCCTTCTCCTTTTTCTCTCTTTCCTCCTTCTCTTCTTCAACTCCTTCCTCATCCCTTGCTACCCTTGAGTTTGAACCCCAAAGAATATTATACATATACTCATCTGGATTTTGAGATATTCTTGTATCTATAATTATTTTTCTCATAATAGGATACCAATAAGATTTGTTGACGATTTCTAAAAGAGTTTTATATTTCATAACTTTGAGAAGTTCATTTTTATTTAATATTTTAAACAAGTCTCTATTTGTGGGTTTAACAATATCAGTATAAGGCCAGTTTTTAATGACAAAATTCCCATGTATATGCTCCAAATCATAAGGTATGTAATACCGAGCACCCTTTTCTTGTAGGTATCCTTGAATACAAAAATTATAATTCTCTTGTAGTCTTCTTCCTGCCATTTATGTATCAGAAATATATGTGAGATTAATATTATGACAGGTAATACCACCCCATCTTCCCACTACCAAATCGGTTTGTATTCCTCGGCTTTCTATCCTTATCTCATTACCTTCCTTCTTCGTCATGCGAACCATCGCTATACTATCATATATTTTTCTTTTCTTAAAATCACGTATTTGTTGTTTACTAATTGTACTTCCACATAAATCCTTATCCTCACCAAGTGGATAATATTCTTCTTTACGAGACTGATTTAAATCATGTAGGTCTTCTATGTTTATTGAAAAAGACCAATTATACCCTAAATCAGGCATATCATACCCCCATTTATTAATTCGCATATTAACTAAATGTCCTTCTTTATAAAATTCAATTGTAAGCAGGTAGTTAAATTCAATGAGGAAAGGTGTATGGTCAGTATAACCAGGTGTTGTGGTTGTAAATTTTACTTCTTTCACAAAACGTGCTGTTTTCTTTAAAAATATATATTGTGATAAATCACTTAATCTAATTAAGTCATTCGCATCTGTAGGGTTTGGATAATTGATTAATTTATAAGTATTCTTCATATTAATATTTTTACTTACACTATATTTTTGTCGTTCAGCCTGTGCCTTTGTATAATAATTTGATAAATCAATATCCTGAGAGGATTTTCCAAAGATAGAACCATCTTTTCCAACATAAGTCATTTATATTAGATTAAAAATGATATCATAAAAATTTTCATTATTGTTGAGTTGAAATAATACATATAAACATAATTGACCACAACATTTAGAATTAATTTCTTGAACTTGAAATGTTTGATAAACACCATTCTGTAAGAATTGTATTACTTCAACAGGTGGTGGCATACCATAACTATCAAAATAATATTTATCCTGACTATTATGAATACAAACCCAATGAGAACCATTCTGTGTGTCTAAATTCATAATAATATTCTTTGTATTCTTATTTATATGTATTAATTCATCTCTCATACAAATAACCACATTATCAATTTTTAGTGTTTTACAATACTTAGCTAGTTCTATATTTGACGTTGTATTCTTTCCAAATTGTTTAAACCATTTATCCATTTATTTATGAGAAAGATACAATCCATTACCCCGTTTAGTTAGTTTAACACCCGCTTGAGCGATAGAGGAAAGCATATCTCCAACCAACAATCTAGCTTTATCAGGTAGACTTTCAAGTTTTTGAGCAAAATCTACAATTACACCACTTCCACTAATTTGTTTCTCCAACTCCTTGTTATGTCTTTCCAATTCTTTTTGAGCTTTTAGTTGTGCCTTCCTTTCGTTAGCAGTTTTTACCGCTGCTGAAATACCACCAGTCAATGCTCCCGCCGCACTTAAACCAGCAAATAAAGGAATTAGAAACGGGAGAAATCCTCCTCTTGACTCGTCTATTGAATATTTCTTTAACATAGGTTTCGTCATTTTAATTTTAAGTGATCCAACATCATTTAGTGTTTTTACTTGTGTGTGTGTGAGTAAAACATCAATTCTTACAGCTCCTTTTCTTTGAATTGTATTAACATTAATAATACAAGGCTTTTGATTTTGAATACAAGATGTTAATTTATTAAGATTGATTTGATTAACATATACCCCAACCATTTATTTATGAGAAAAAACCTATGTGATATTAATCATAACACCATTATCTGTATTAATCTGTAATTCTGTTTCCTCCAAAAGCAAACAATATGCATTAACCTCTTCACTCTCCCCTCTTTCAATGTATAGAGAAGTATCCACTCGATTAGACTTTATAGTTTCCTTTTGAGAACTCAGGTCAATTGTGTAGATTGTATAAAGTTTTTGAAACGCAACCATATCCAAAATAGGATCATTATTACCATTACTTTCACACACCTTTTGGTAGGACTTGTAGGCTTCCGCATAATCATTTTTTTCCCAATCAATTTCCAATCTATCTCGCGGATAAAATGTGCCATCAAGAGAAACCCGAAGTTGTTTCACCTTAGCATTATCACTCAGCGCATTATTCTTATTAGTACCGTCCTCTCCATCTGGTTTTTTAAAAATGAGCCAGAGGTATCGTGGCTTTCCTTGAAGAACACCCAAATTCCAAGTGTAGGTAGTGTGTTCCAGTTTAACGTGTTGACATCTTCTTTTAAGGTATGATACATTTAGCGGTTTCTTTGAGTTAAGTCTTCTATTTAACATCTCTTCCGTTTTAAGATTAGGAGTATATTCACTGATATACCAACACAAATCATTAATAACAAATTTATTATTTTCTCCAAAAGCATTTTCATCCCCAAAAAGCAATCTATTTACATTATCATTCCTTTGTAGTTGAAATCTAATTTTAAGCCCATACAAAACTTTATCATAATCACAAAATCCAAATATACCTTTCAGAGGTACTGCTACGGTAAAACTATTCTCAGCTTTTGCGTCATCATTATACATTGACTTCCTTTGACTATAACCAGGGTCTGCGTTTGTACCCGTTGACATATCAGGAATAAAACCTTCAACAGCTCCCTTACCCATTCTATCACTAAACGAATATAGTGTAAATTTCATCATTTCAGATGTAGCAGAGACATAATCAACCGCTTCAACCTCTTGTGTTCCAATATACAGGCGGACACTGTCAAACATTTTCCAGAAGAAATCATTTACGAGTGTAGCATTAGTATTATTCGCAGCCTTAGTGAATTTAAATTTACACAGCAAGAAACTATCAGCTATATTCAAGTAAGTTTGTTGATTATTTATTTCAAAACTTTTTGTTCCGTTTGAATTCCAGTCTGTTCCTGTTATAGCATTTACCTTAAAATAGTCTTCCTTTTTAGTGGAGTTTGAAATGATAATCGTATCATCCAAATCATAGATACTATCAATCGCTTCCATACTTGTATTTATATAGCATTAAAATTGTTGAAACCCTGACCCAAGTATTTTAATGATTTTTTGTCGTTCTTGTGAAGATAGTTGAGTTTTACCTTTTTTTATTTCTTTGATTGCTTGTAATTTATGAGACTCCTTTTGAGCATCTTTTATACTCTTTATAGCACCCGCAACGGAGCCCACGGCAGAAGCAGTTGAACCAATTAGGTCTTTATGTTTAACGATGGTTGAACCAATACCCATTAGAGTATCAATTATCCCATCTCCTTTATTTCGAAATTGATGACCTACACCTCGTTGTCTCTTAGGTTTATAGTATCCTCTACCCACATACCTTGTATAGTCTGGTGAAAGGAACATGCCCTCCCCTGTAATTATTTTATATTTTCCCAACTCGTGTTTTCTCACAATAACCATTATTTATTTATTGAAAAACTTCACGTAGGTGAATTCTGATGGATATAATTTCATCATTAAAGGATATCATACGATTATCTTGGTCGGTTATCCTAAAATTTACTCTGTATATGGTTTTTCCTGACACAGGTAAATAGACAAGATTTTTTGGTTCCATATTAAATTTATAACCAATCGGGGTTGAGTATGCACTGAATGAAAATATTGTATTTGTTCTTATTCCATCGTTATAAGCACCATCAATCAAATCACAATGAATTAATACTGAATTTATACCGGAGGATATTTGGATAACATTATCACTGTAAAACGTCCCGTTATTTTCAATCTTTTTTGAAGAGAAACCCAATAGCTCTCTAAACGAATTTTCAATCGTGAAATCAACTTTATAATTATTTTTAAGTTTAATAGTTGATTTTGAAGTGTGTTTTTGAATATCTATTACAATATTTTTTGGTTCATCACCTTTTTCTTTCATAAGGCGAGAGACTTCTGAAGATATTTGAGAAATCTCGTAAGCTCCAGGTGAAACAGTTATAGTTTTATATCCACTTCCTGGATTATAACTAAACTTGTTGTTTTTCTCTGTGATATTAAACAAGGTATTATAAGTTTCCATCGACAATAAAGATGCCTCATATGAGGTAAGGGGGTCAAGTTGTAGTGGGTAAGGGAATGAAGCTGTGTAATCGCTCGTTGTGAAATTAAAACTAAGAATTGTGCTTCTCATCTTATTTAATATCTAATAAAATATCTTTGTATTGACATTTATTAATTATTTTCATATTCATCAACTGATCTAAAATGGCTGAGGATTCATTAAAACAATTGTTGTTTCCAGCCTTCTTACTACCTAACAACAATAATAGCCTATTAACTAATTGTGATGGGTCATTTGGAAGAAAACTAACACCTGAACCAAGTTTACTTAAAGCATCAATAATATGTTTCTCCTTCTCATTCTTCTTACTTTTACCAGCAACAGAAACTCCATAATCAAGTGCATTTAACAACTCAATATATACCCTATCTTCCTCTCTTTCCATATCAAGTGGTTCCTCAAAATATTTTGAACCGCTGAATCCGGGGTTTGTTAGAAGAAACATTAATCTTGGAGTTAATTTAACATTTGGTTGAGTAGAACTCAAGAACATCAATTCATCATTAAATATCAATACCTTTTCTTCCACAAGATGAAACACTGCTGGTTCTTCTGTTGGAATGAGACCTGCTCTGGTTTTTGAACCCGCCGAATATTCATTGTTTTGAAGAGCTTCCACAACATAATTAGGGGGTTGATTTACCTCCTCAAGTTTCCGAAATAATCCCTCGTCATCATATTCTAATTCACCAAGTTCTTGTTTTGTTATCTGACTAAAATCTTTGAGCATTTGAAGTTTTTTCGGAGTAAATTCTACCGTGGGAACTGTAGGTGAGTGTTGAGTTTTCAAAAGTGGTTTAAAGAATTTCTCTTGTTTTCTTTCAAAGGCTTCTTCACCAGTTAGTTTCTGTCTCCGTTTCTTCTTTATCTCTTCCTGTTGTTTAACAACTTTTGAAACTAATTGTTGATGTTCCTTAAACTTTCTTTCTCTTTCTTCGGTATTCATTTTCTGTATTTATTTATTGAAAAATATCATTTAGTATCTCATCTTGTTTCACAACAATATATTTATATTTTCCAATCGTGTGTTTCATATAATTTTCAAATTCTTTTTTACTACATAACGTAGAGCAATTATCTCTCCAAAAATTATTTACATCTATTGAATTTAACTTAAATAAAATAAAAGTATTGGCATTGTTTCTTATTGAGCGTCGAGGGAGTTGAAAATATGATTGACTAAGATATATACAATTACAAGAAGAATGTCTCCCTCTTGTATAGTAGCTATCCATTACTGTTTGGTTTCTCTCATTAACACAATCATCAAAGATGACGAGGTTCTTTTTTGATTTATCTAAATCTTGAGGTGAAGGTATATCATCCGTATTATCACTGAGAATACAAGTTATGGGTTTCGATTTTGATTTCTGTGTATCACAAAATAATTGTATTATATCTTCAATATTATAATCATTCAGTTTGTTTTGAAGTTTAAATAAACCGATAATGTCTTCCTTTTTAAGACCTGCATTAAAACCCTGTGAGAGTAGTTGATACTCGGGTTGAAAACTTGACTTTGTAAAAATTATTAAATTATCATAATCTAAAAAATTAGGACCAAGGAGCATCTTTAAAAGTAAACAGGTTTTCCCACATCCGCTTGAACCAACTATTAGACATCTCAATGAATTTGGAATGTTTTTATGGTTATTAAACTTTATCTTATTTTCCCAAACGGGTAAAAAATCATTCATTTATATATTTGGAAAACAAGTCATCTAACTTTTTTTGAGCTATTTTAGAAACTCTATATTTTATCCTGAGTTCGGGTTTAATTTCAAAATAATTCATTATTTTATTTATATAGTATCTTGTATTAACATTTCCATTAAAATTATTTTGAATAATAAATATCATTAAACCCTTATACATTTCCTCAATACAAAGAGTCTCTTTCCTTGTAAGAAATGGTGTATTATCACCATAATGCTTAACATTCATCTCTCTTATTAATCTTGTAAAGTAATTCATTTTTGGTTCTAATTTAAAAGAGTTATATGTTTTTTTATATTTCTTATTATCATTAATTAGAATATAATCACAGAATAAACATTGTTTATATGAACCCTCATTATTAAGCCCTATTCTATCACAAGCTGGACAATTCTCTAATTTATCATATGGAGAGTCTGGAAATTCTAAATATCCTTCAGAACTTATCATATTTATATAGTAAATTTTTACTTAAACTAAACGCAAGTTTATTCATTAATAAATACAATGTTTCAAAGCACAAAAGACAAATTTCAATCAATCTCTACTTCGGTGGAAGATATAGAAAAATATGTCAAAGATGTTAAATTGAACAAAGATAAATATGGAAATTTTTGGGTAAAACCAGTTATGGAAAATAACATGAGCCCCTCTATTTCATTTAAAGGAAGAGCTCTAACTATACCTGGAAAGACATCCATTAAAGTAAATCTAACAAAAGTTTCTCCTCTACTCCTGGCAATTTATTCAAAGCTTGAAAAAGTGATTGACCACGATACTTTGAAAAAGAATGATAAGACCATTAATAATTCTAGAGGAGACATTTGTATTTTCTTTAATAATCCAAAGGGTGTAGATCTAAGTAAAATGAATGATGTTAATATTTCTGGTGAAATGTCATTTCGTTCTATGATAGTTAGAGATTATTTAAAGATAACTTTTGATATAAAAATTGTAGAGATTGAATCTGTTAATGAAAGAAAGTATATAGATATTGATGGGAATATTTTTCTTGCTAATAAAATATGAGTCAATACAGCAGTGAAGATTTTACTATTTCATTGAACTCGGACGATAGTGATGATAGTATTTCATTGAACTTGGACGATGGTGATGATAGTATTTCATTGAACACAGATGATAGTTATGATACTAATAGTTTGTGCTCAAATGATAGTTATGAGAGTAGCTTTATTGATGACTCTGAGTATGATTCTGAGTATTCATGTGATAGTTATGACTTAGATGATTCTGAGTGAAAAAGTGTTTTAGTTTAAGCACAGCGATATATATAAAACGGAGCTGTAAAGCTCAAAAGTGTTTTATTTTAAGCACAGTGATATATATAAAACACCACGTTTTCTCACGCTATAAATATGGTTTATTGTGATACTTGCGAGAAGGAAGTAAAATATTATAAACAACATATTCTCACCGCAAAACATACATACAACATTTTAAACAAACTTTCCCCTCTTCCACCTGAAACAAAACACTGTTCTACATGTAATAAAAATATCCTCAAGAAAGGCTTCAAAATACATCTTAAAACAAATCTACATTTATCAAATTTTATCACAACTAAAAACTCTGATGGAGCATTCAAAGGACATATTAAAATAAGAGTCTTTAACTTCAAACCTCCTGAACCAGAGTCTATAGTTGATGCTGTAGAAATAGTTAAACCTGCTGTTCAAACGTTGATTGAAAAAACACTAAAGGAAATGAAACCACTTAAATTTTATATGGGAGTAAAATTAGAAATGACAAAGGATGAAGGAGTTATAGATGCACCATACATGAGAACTGAGCCACACTTTATATCTTCATATCAAGATTTTAAAACATCAGGAGTCTATGATGAACTTATTAAACAAGAGCAAGATGTGGATAATTCAATCGTAGGAAGTGGATTCAATATAGGAAAAATTATTTACATAGACATTCATATTCTTAAATCAGATCCTCTAAAAGCTTCTTCTTACATTGATTTACCCAGTGTTATCAAAAATAGAAAAGCAGTTATCAATATCAAAAATAAAGACAATAAATGTTTTCTCTGGTCTATTTTAGCACACTTACATCCTCCACATTTTCATGATGAAAGAGTATCTCATTATAAAAAATATGAGAATACATTAAATACGAAAGATCTAAAGTTTCCGATGACTTTAAATGATATTCCTAAATTTGAAAAGATGAATAATTTATCAGTTAATGTTTATGGTCTAACAGAAACAAACAACATTCAGGTTTTAAAGCTTTCTGACAATTGTAAACAAACTCATATTAATCTTCTATATTTTAATTCAGACGAAAATTCACATTATACATACATCAAAGATATTGCTAAATTAATAAAACCACAAGTCTGTAAGAGAACAAATAAAATATATATTTGTTTGCGTTGTCTTAACTTCTTCAATTCACAAGAAAGATTAGATAAACATTCAAATTATTGTGGCGAACATAAATCAACGGTAATCAATATGCCTAAAGAAGGCTCAAAGATCACATTCAAAGATGAAAATAAAAAGATCAAACATCCATTTGTTATATATGCTGATTTTGAAAGTATTTTAGAAAAAATTGATACTGCTTCTCAAGATCCAAAAGAATCATACACAAATAAATATCAAAAACATACTCCTTGTGGTTTTTGTTATTATATCAAATCATCCGTTGGTGATAAATATAACAAGTTAGAGATGTATAGAGGCTCAAATACCCCAGAGGAGTTTGTGAAACGACTAGAAAAAGACTGTGTTCGATTAACCAAGATAATGAGAGAAACCAATAAACCAATGTCCTTAACAAGTAAAGAAAAAAGGGAATTTATAAAAAACAATGTCTGTCATATTTGTGAGGAGAAAATTGGTAAAGGTCTAAAGGTTAGAGACCATTGTCATCTCACTGGTAAATATAGAGGTCCGGCTCATCAAAGTTGTAATATTAATTATCAACTCCCCTCTTTCATTCCTGTCTTTCTTCATAACAACGCTCATTATGATACACATCTATTTATCAAGGAACTCTCAAAGACTTCTGGAAGTATCTCAGCAATTCCAAACACGGATCAGAAATACATTTCATTCACAAAAACAATTCACACATCTCCTATTACTCATATCAGATTTCTTGATACATTTAAATTCATGGCAAGTCCATTGGTTAACTTGGTTCAAAATCTAAAAGAGTTTCCATGTCTTTCAGAGTATTTTTTAGATAAAGATTTTCTAACACAAAAGGGAATTTACCCCTATGACTATATGGACTCATTTGAGAGATTCAATGAAACACAACTTCCTTCAAAAGAAAATTTCTATAACAAATTAAATAATAGTCATATATCTGATAAAGATTATGTACACGCACAAAATGTTTGGGAAAAATATAACATCAAGAATCTTGGCGAGTATCACGATTTGTATCTCAAAACTGATGTGCTTTTATTGGCCGATGTATTTGAAGCCTTTAGATCTGTTTGTCGCACTGGATATGGATTGGATCCTGCTCACTACTACACAGCACCTGGATTGGCCTGGAGTGCGATGTTGAAAATGACAAAACAAGCTTTGGATTTGATAACCGATGTTGATATGCTTTTGATGATTGAAAAGGCAAAAAGAGGTGGAATTTCACAAGTCTGCTCGAGTAGATACGCAAAAGCAAATAACAAATATCTTCCAAATTATGATCCAACGAAAGAGAGTTCTTACTTGATGTACTATGACGCGAACAACCTGTATGGCTGGGCAATGTCTCAGGCTCTTCCTTATGGAAAACTTAGATGGGTAAAGGAAAAAGACTACAAAAACGTTTTACAAGATGTATGTATCTCTACACAAAAAGAATTGGATGAAGAAAAAGTTGGTTATTATTTTGAAATTGATTTAAAATATCCAGAGGAACTCCATAACCTACACAAAGATCTCCCATTTGCTTGTGAGAAAGCAAGTCCAAAGAAAGAATGGTTGAGTGATTATCAACGATCGTTTGATATAGGTGAATCAACAGAAAAATTACTTACTACATTATATAACAAGAAAAATTATGTTCTACACCAAAGAAATTTGCGACAATATTTATCAAAAGGTCTAAGAGTAGAGAAGATCCATAGGGTTCTAAAGTTCAATCAAAGTCATTGGTTAAAGGGGTACATTGATTTTAATACACAAAGAAGAACAGAGTCAAAAACAGATTTTGAGAAAGACTTTTATAAATTGATGAATAATGCGGTCTTTGGTAAGACTATGGAGAATGTGAGGAAAAGACAAAATATCAGACTATCAACATCTTGGGAACAAGCATCAAAATTAATTAATAGACCGAGTTTTACTCGAGCTGAGGTCTTTACTGAGAACTTTTGTGCGATCCATTTGATTAAAGAGAGTATTGAAATGAACAAACCTATTTATATTGGAACAACAATTCTTGATTTATCAAAGTCATTAATGTATGATTACTTTTATAATAACTTGAGGAAGAAATATCAAAATGATGTTAATCTACTTTATATGGATACAGATAGTTTTATTTTGAAAATTAATACCAACGATGTTTATTCAGACATGAAAAGAGACATTAATATCTATGACACGAGTAATTACAGTCCAGAGAGTGAGTTGTTCTCTTCTAAAAATAAAAAGGTGATTGGAAAGTTCAAGGATGAATTAGGAGGAAATGTTATGAGTGAATTTGTGGGATTGAGGTCAAAGGCTTATGCTTATAAATACATTGTGAATAACGTTGAAAAGACTGATAAGAAGTTAAAAGGTGTAAAGAAAAATGTTATTAAAGAAACAATAAACTTTAAGGATTATTATAACTGTTTAACAACAAAGAAAGAAGAGTTTAGAAAGATTAATGGAATAAGAAGTTATAAACATCAATTATATTCAGAAGAGATAAATAAGAAAGCATTGGGGGCTTTTGATGATAAGAGGTTTATTTTAGAAAATGGAATTGATAGTCTCCCTTATGGTTATATAAGTATATAAGTGATAAGATATATATATAAGTGATAAGATATATATAAGTGATAAGATATACATAAGTGATAAGATATATATAAGTGATAAGATATATATAAGTGATAAGTTAAAAAGGGGGGGGGTTGGGGATTTTAACGGGCTACCGCCGCCTTTTTTACTATTATATAAATGATAGAACCAAGTATCAACCAGACTAAAGAGTGGAGGTGTAATCAACCTTGGTATATAAATGGAAAACATAATGAATGTGAAAAATATCAAATAGGTATAATTGAAAAGGCAACTGGTAAAAAAGTTCACAAAACAAATAAGAGAATTAATTTAAATACCGGTGAATTGGGTAAAAAAGATGGAAATATTTTTGAGTGGACGGAAAACTTTGATGGTTGTCAGGAAAATATATACTTTAATTTAAAAATGGTATGTGGCACTGGAGGCGCTCAAGCAAGAACATTGAGGGAGGTTTACCATTTTATCTTAGCTCAGTTAAAATATCTTAATAAAGAACCAAACTCAAACATATTTTTTGTTAATATATTAGATGGTGAAGAGAGTTGTAGGAGAATTAAATTATTTCCCACGCATAAACAAATATTTGTAGGGTCGTTGTTTGAGTGGGTTATATTCACCAGATGATATTAAGAGTAAAAGGTTAAAAGGTCCATGAGGTCAGAAGGATCACAGGTGTTTAAGTGGTCTAATGAATAAGGATAACATGTCAAAAGGTTAGAAGGTTCGTAAAGAACAGGGTGAGAGAAATATAGGTGTTTAGGGGCAATGAGGGAGGGAAAGAATTAATATGGAAGTGAATGGGTCAATGTTTGAGTGGGTCAAAGATTAATCTGCCAGATGATATGTAGAAGAAGGATGATAGGTCTATAAGAGAAAACAAATATTTGTTTATGCGTGGTCTAATGAACAACATTAAGGATAGGTACTACAGACAAAAGGTTCATAAAGATGAGGGTGGGAGAAATAGAGGTGTTTATGATTTTTGAAAAAGACAAGGGGGTAAATGACATTAGATAGGGATTTCCCATGTTAAACGGAGGTGTCCCAGAAGCAACATTATTACACTACTAACACAAGTGCGAAAAGTGGTTTTTCAACACTAACACAAGTGCGAAAAGTGGTTTTTCAACACTATCACAAGTGCAAAAAGTGGTTTTTCAAAAATTATACAAGTGCAAAAGTGGTTTCCTGCACCAACACAAGTGCGAAAAGTGGTTTTTCAACACTAACACAAGTGCTAAAAGTGGTTTTTCAACACTAACACAAGTGCGAAAAGTGGTTTTTCAACACTATCACAAGTGCAAAAAGTGTTTTTCCACACTAATACAAGTGCAAAAGTGGTTTCCTGCACCAACACACGTGCGAAAAGTGGTTTTTCAACACTAACACAAGTGCGAAAAGTGGTTTTTCAACACTAAAACAAGTGCGAAAAGTGGTTTTTCAACACTATCACAAGTGCAAAAAGTGTTTTTTCCACACTAATACAAGCGCAAAAGTGGTTTCCTGCACCAACACAAGTGCGAAAAGTGGTTTTTCAACACTAACACAAGTGCGAAAAGTGGTTTTTCAACACTAACACAAGTGCGAAAAGTGGTTTTTCAACACTATCACAAGTGCAAAAAGTGTTTTTTCCACACTAATACAAGTGCAAAAGTGGTTTCCTGCACCAACACAAGTGCGAAAAGTGGTTTTTCAACACTAACACAAGTGCGAAAAGTGGTTTTTCAACACTAACACAAGTGCGAAAAGTGGTTTTTCCACACTAATACAAGTGCAAAAGTGGTTTCCTGCACCAACACAAGTGCGAAAAGTGGTTTTTCAACACTAACACAAGTGCGAAAAGTGGTCTTTCAACACTAATACAAGTGCGAAAAGTGTTTTTTCAACACTATCACAAGTGCAAAAAGTGTTTTTCCACACTAATACAAGTGCAAAAGTGGTTTCCTGCACCAACACACGTGCGAAAAGTGGTTTTTCAACACTAACACAAGTGCGAAAAGTGGTTTTTCAACACTAAAACAAGTGCGAAAAGTGGTTTTTCAACACTATCACAAGTGCAAAAAGTGTTTTTTCCACACTAATACAAGCGCAAAAGTGGTTTCCTGCACCAACACAAGTGCGAAAAGTGGTTTTTCAACACTAACACAAGTGCGAAAAGTGGTTTTTCAACACTAACACAAGTGCGAAAAGTGGTTTTTCAACACTATCACAAGTGCAAAAAGTGTTTTTTCCACACTAATACAAGTGCAAAAGTGGTTTCCTGCACCAACACAAGTGCGAAAAGTGGTTTTTCAACACTAACACAAGTGCGAAAAGTGGTTTTTCAACACTAACACAAGTGCGAAAAGTGGTTTTTCCACACTAATACAAGTGCAAAAGTGGTTTCCTGCACCAACACAAGTGCGAAAAGTGGTTTTTCAACACTAACACAAGTGCGAAAAGTGGTTTTTCAACACTAATACAAGTGCGAAAAGTGTTTTTTCAACACTATCACAAGTGCAAAAAGTGTTTTTCCACACTAATACAAGTGCAAAAGTGGTTTCCTGCACCAACACACGTGCAAAAAGTGGTTTTTCAACACTAACACAAGTGCGAAAAGTGGTTTTTCAACACTAAAACAAGTGCGAAAAGTGGTTTTTCAACACTATCACAAGTGCAAAAAGTGTTTTTTCCACACTAATACAAGCGCAAAAGTGGTTTCCTGCACCAACACAAGTGCGAAAAGTGGTTTTTCAACACTAACACAAGTGCGAAAAGTGGTTTTTCAACACTATCACAAGTGCAAAAAGTGTGTTTTCCACACTAATACAAGTGCAAAAGTGGTTTCCTGCACCAACACAAGTGCGAAAAGTGGTTTTTCAACACTAACACAAGTGCGAAAAGTGGTTTTTCAACACTAACACAAGTGCGAAAAGTAGTTTTTCAACACTATCACAAGTGCAAAAAGTGTTTTTTCCACACTAATACAAGTGCAAAAGTGGTTTCCTGCACCAACACAAGTGCGAAAAGTGGTTTTTCAACACTAACACAAGTGCGAAAAGTGGTTTTTCAACACTAACACAAGTGCGAAAAGTGGTTTTTCAACACTATCACAAGTGCAAAAAGTGGTTTTTCCACACTAATACAAGTGCAAAAGTGGTTTCCTGCACCAACACAAGTGCGAAAAGTGGTTTTTCAACACTAACACAAGTGCTAAAAGTGGTTTTTCAACACTAACACAAGTGCGAAAAGTGGTTTTTCAACACTATCACTAGTGCAAAAAGTGTTTTTCCACACTAATACAAGTGCAAAAGTGGTTTCCTGCACCAACACAAGTGCGAAAAGTGGTTTTTCAACACTAACACAAGTGCGAAAAGTGGTTTTTCAACACTAAAACAAGTGCGAAAAGTGGTTTTTCAACACTATCACAAGTGCAAAAAGTGTTTTTTCCACACTAATACAAGCGCAAAAGTGGTTTCCTGCACCAACACAAGTGCGAAAAGTGGTTTTTCAACACTAACACAAGTGCGAAAAGTGGTTTTTCAACACTAACACAAGTGCGAAAAGTGGTTTTTCAACACTATCACAAGTGCAAAAAGTGTTTTTTCCACACTAATACAAGTGCAAAAGTGGTTTCCTGCACCAACACAATTGCGAAAAGTGGTTTTTCAACACTAACACAAGTGCGAAAAGTGGTTTTTCAACACTAACACAAGTGCGAAAAGTGGTTTTTCAACACTAATTCAAGTGCGAAAAGTGTTTTTTCCACACTAATACAAGTGCAAAAGTGGTTTCCTGCACCAACACAAGTGCGAAAAGTGGTTTTTCAACACTAACACAAGTGCGAAAAGTGGTTTTTCAACACTATCACAAGTGCAAAAAGTGTTTTTTCCACACTAATACAAGTGCAAAAGTGGTTTCCGGCACCAACACAAGTGCGAAAAGTGGTTTTTCAACACTAACACAAGTGCTAAAAGTGGTTTTTCAACACTAACACAAGTGCGAAAAGTGGTTTTTCAACACTATCACAAGTGCAAAAAGTGTTTTTTCCACACTAATACAAGTGCAAAAGTGGTTTCCTGCACCAACACAAGTGCGAAAAGTGGTTTTTCAACACTAACACAAGTGCGAAAAGTGGTTTTTCAACACTATCACAAGTGCAAAAAGTGTGTTTTCCACACTAATACAAGTGCAAAAGTGGTTTCCTGCACCAACACAAGTGCGAAAAGTGGTTTTTCAACACTAAAACCATTGCGAAAAGTGGTTTTTCAACACTATCACAAGTGCAAAAAGTGTTTTTTCCACACTAATACAAGTGCAAAAGTGGTTTCCTGCACCAACACAAGTGCGAAAAGTGGTTTTTCAACACTAACACAAGTGCGAAAAGTGGTTTTTCAACACTATCACAAGTGCAAAAAGTGTGTTTTCCACACTAATACAAGTGCAAAAGTGGTTTCCTGCACCAACACAAGTGCGAAAAGTGGTTTTTCAACACTAACACAAGTGCGAAAAGTGGTTTTTCAACACTAACACAAGTGCGAAAAGTAGTTTTTCAACACTATCACAAGTGCAAAAAGTGTTTTTTCCACACTAATACAAGTGCAAAAGTGGTTTCCTGCACCAACACAAGTGCGAAAAGTGGTTTTTCAACACTAACACAAGTGCGAAAAGTGGTTTTTCAACACTAACACAAGTGCGAAAAGTGGTTTTTCAACACTATCACAAGTGCAAAAAGTGGTTTTTCCACACTAATACAAGTGCAAAAGTGGTTTCCTGCACCAACACAAGTGCGAAAAGTGGTTTTTCAACACTAACACAAGTGCTAAAAGTGGTTTTTCAACACTAACACAAGTGCGAAAAGTGGTTTTTCAACACTATCACTAGTGCAAAAAGTGTTTTTCCACACTAATACAAGTGCAAAAGTGGTTTCCTGCACCAACACAAGTGCGAAAAGTGGTTTTTCAACACTAACACAAGTGCGAAAAGTGGTTTTTCAACACTAAAACAAGTGCAAAAAGTGGTTTTTCAACACTATCACAAGTGCAAAAAGTGTTTTTTCCACACTAATACAAGCGCAAAAGTGGTTTCCTGCACCAACACAAGTGCAAAAAGTGGTTTTTCAACACTAACACAAGTGCGAAAAGTGGTTTTTCAACACTAACACAAGTGCGAAAAGTGGTTTTTCAACACTATCACAAGTGCAAAAAGTGTTTTTTCCACACTAATACAAGTGCAAAAGTGGTTTCCTGCACCAACACAATTGCGAAAAGTGGTTTTTCAACACTAACACAAGTGCGAAAAGTGGTTTTTCAACACTAACACAAGTGCGAAAAGTGGTTTTTCCACACTAATACAAGTGCAAAAGTGGTTTCCTGCACCAACACAAGTGCGAAAAGTGGTTTTTCAACACTAACACAAGTGCGAAAAGTGGTTTTTCAACACTATCACAAGTGCAAAAAGTGTTTTTCCACACTAATACAAGTGCAAAAGTGGTTTCCTGCACCAACACAAGTGCGAAAAGTGGTTTTTCAACACTAACACAAGTGCTAAAAGTGTTTTTTCAACACTAACACAAGTGCGAAAAGTGGTTTTTCAACACTATCACAAGTGCAAAAAGTGTTTTTTCCACACTAATACAAGTGCAAAAGTGGTTTCCTGCACCAACACAAGTGCGAAAAGTGGTTTTTCAACACTAACACAAGTGCGAAAAGTGGTTTTTCAACACTAACACAAGTGCGAAAAGTGGTTTTTCAACACTATCACAAGTGCAAAAAGTGGTTTTTCCACACTAATACAAGTGCAAAAGTGGTTTCCTGCACCAACACAAGTGCGAAAAGTGGTTTTTCAACACTAACACAAGTGCTAAAAGTGGTTTTTTAACACTAACACAAGTGCGAAAAGTGGTTTTTCAACACTATCACTAGTGCAAAAAGTGTTTTTCCACACTAATACAAGTGCAAAAGTGGTTTCCTGCACCAACACAAGTGCGAAAAGTGGTTTTTCAACACTAACACAAGTGCGAAAAGTGGTTTTTCAACACTAAAACAAGTGCGAAAAGTGGTTTTTCAACACTATCACAAGTGCAAAAAGTGTTTTTTCCACACTAATACAAGCGCAAAAGTGGTTTCCTGCACCAACACAAGTGCGAAAAGTGGTTTTTCAACACTAACACAAGTGCGAAAAGTGGTTTTTCAACACTAACACAAGTGCGAAAAGTGGTTTTTCAACACTATCACAAGTGCAAAAAGTGTTTTTTCCACACTAATACAAGTGCAAAAGTGGTTTCCTGCACCAACACAAGTGCGAAAAGTGGTTTTTCAACACTAACACAAGTGCGAAAAGTGGTTTTTCAACACTAACACAAGTGCGAAAAGTGGTTTTCCCACACTAATACAAGTGCAAAAGTGGTTTCCTGCACCAACACAAGTGCGAAAAGTGGTTTTTCAACACTAACACAAGTGCGAAAAGTGGTTTTTCAACACTAATACAAGTGCGAAAAGTGTTTTTTCCACACTAATACAAGTGCAAAAGTGGTTTCCTGCACCAACACAAGTGCGAAAAGTGGTTTTTCAACACTAACACAAGTGCGAAAAGTGGTTTTTCAACACTATCACAAGTGCAAAAAGTATTTTTTCCACACTAATACAAGTGCAAAAGTGGTTTCCTGCACCAACACAAGTGCGAAAAGTGGTTTTTCAACACTAACACAAGTGCTAAAAGTGTTTTTTCAACACTAACACAAGTGCGAAAAGTGGTTTTTCAACACTAACACAAGTGCGAAAAGTGGTTTTTCAACACTATCACAAGTGCAAAAAGTGTTTTTTCCACACTAATACAAGTGCAAAAGTGGTTTCCTGCACCAACACAAGTGCGAAAAGTGGTTTTTCAACACTAACACAAGTGCGAAAAGTGGTTTTTCAACACTATCACAAGTGCAAAAAGTGTTTTTTCCACACTAATACAAGTGCAAAAGTGGTTTCCTGCACCAACACAAGTGCGAAAAGTGGTTTTTCAACACTAACACAAGTGCTAAAAGTGTTTTTTCAACACTAACACAAGTGCGAAAAGTGGTTTTTCAACACTAACACAAGTGCGAAAAGTGGTTTTTCAACACTATCACAAGTGCAAAAAGTGTTTTTTCCACACTAATACAAGTGCAAAAGTGGTTTCCTGCACCAACACAAGTGCGAAAAGTGGTTTTTCAACACTAACACAAGTGCGAAAAGTGGTTTTTCAACACTATCACAAGTGCAAAAAGTGTTTTTTCCACACTAATGCAAGTGCAAAAGTGGTTTCCTGCACCAACACAAGTGCGAAAAGTGGTTTTTCAACACTAACACAAGTGCTAAAAGTGTTTTTTCAACACTAACACAAGTGCGAAAAGTGGTTTTTCAACACTATCACAAGTGCAAAAAGTGTTTTTTCCACACTAATACAAGTGCAAAAGTGGTTTCCTGCACCAACACAAGTGCGAAAAGTGGTTTTTCAACACTAACACAAGTGCGAAAAGTGGTTTTTCAACACTAACACAAGTGCGAAAAGTGGTTTTTCAACACTATCACAAGTGCAAAAAGTGGTTTTTCCACACTAATACAAGTGCAAAAGTGGTTTCCTGCACCAACACAAGTGCGAAAAGTGGTTTTTCAACACTAACACAAGTGCTAAAAGTGGTTTTTCAACACTAACACAAGTGCGAAAAGTGGTTTTTCAACACTATCACAAGTGCAAAAAGTGTTTTTCCACACTAATACAAGTGCAAAAGTGGTTTCCTGCACCAACACAAGTGCGAAAAGTGGTTTTTCAACACTAACACAAGTGCGAAAAGTGGTTTTTCAACACTAAAACAAGTGCGAAAAGTGGTTTTTCAACACTACCACAAGTGCAAAAAGTGTTTTTTCCACACTAATACAAGCGCAAAAGTGGTTTCCTGCACCAACACAAGTGCGAAAAGTGGTTTTTCAACACTAACACAAGTGCGAAAAGTGGTTTTTCAACACTAACACAAGTGCGAAAAGTGGTTTTTCAACACTATCACAAGTGCAAAAAGTGTTTTTCCACACTAATACAAGTGCAAAAGTGGTTTCCTGCACCAACACAAGTGCGAAAAGTAGTTTTTCAACACTAACACAAGTGCGAAAAGTGGTTTTTCAACACTAACACAAGTGCGAAAAGTGGTTTTTCCACACTAATACAAGTGCAAAAGTGGTTTCCTGCACCAACACAAGTGCGAAAAGTGGTTTTTCAACACTAACACAAGTGCGAAAAGTGGTTTTTCAACACTAATACAAGTGCGAAAAGTGTTTTTTCCACACTAATACAAGTGCAAATGTGGTTTCCTGCACCAACACAAGTGCGAAAAGTGGTTTTTCAACACTAACACAAGTGCGAAAAGTGGTTTTTCAACACTATCACAAGTGCAAAAAGTGTTTTTTCCACACTAATACAAGTGCAAAAGTGGTTTCCTGCACCAACACAAGTGCGAAAAGTGGTTTTTCAACACGAACACAAGTGCTAAAAGTGGTTTTTCAACACTAACACAAGTGCGAAAAGTGGTTTTTCAACACTATCACAAGTGCAAAAAGTGTTTTTTCCACACTAATACAAGTGCAAAAGTGGTTTCCTGCACCAACACAAGTGCGAAAAGTGGTTTTTCAACACTAACACAAGTGCGAAAAGTGGTTTTTCAACACTAAAACCATTGCGAAAAGTGGTTTTTCAACACTATCACAAGTGCAAAAAGTGTTTTTTCCACACTAATACAAGTGCAAAAGTGGTTTCCTGCACCAACACAAGTGCGAAAAGTGGTTTTTCAACACCAGCACAAGTGCGAAAAGTGGTTTTTCAACACTATCACAAGTGCAAAAAGTGTTTTTTCCACACTAATACAAGTGCAAAAGTGGTTTCCTGCACCAACACAAGTGCGAAAAGTGGTTTTTCAACACTAACACAAGTGCGAAAAGTGGTTTTTCAACACTAACACAAGTGCGAAAAGTGGTTTTTCAACACTATCACAAGTGCAAAAAGTGTTTTTTCCACACTAATACACGTGCAAAAGTGGTTTCCTGCACCAATACAAGTGCGAAAAGTGGTTTTTCAACACTAACACAAGTGCGAAAAGTGGTTTTTCAACACTATCACAAGTGCAAAAAGTGTTTTTTCCACACTAATACAAGTGCAAAAGTGGTTTCTTGCACCAACACAAGTGCGAAAAGTGGTTTTTCAACACTAACACAAGTGCTAAAAGTGTTTTTTCAACACTAACACAAGTGCGAAAAGTGGTTTTTCAACACTATCACAAGTGCAAAAAGTGTTTTTTCCACACTAATACAAGTGCAAAAGTGGTTTCCTGCACCAACACAAGTGCGAAAAGTGGTTTTTCAACACTAACACAAGTGCGAAAAGTGGTTTTTCAACACTAACACAAGTGCGAAAAGTGGTTTTTCAACACTATCACAAGTGCAAAAAGTGGTTTTTCCACACTAATACAAGTGCAAAAGTGGTTTCCTGCACCAACACAAGTGCGAAAAGTGGTTTTTCAACACTAACACAAGTGCTAAAAGTGGTTTTTCAACACTAACACAAGTGCGAAAAGTGGTTTTTCAACACTATCCCAAGTGCAAAAAGTGTTTTTCCACACTAATACAAGTGCAAAAGTGGTTTCCTGCACCAACACATGTGCGAAAAGTGGTTTTTCAACACTAACACAAGTGCGAAAAGTGGTTTTTCAACACTAAAACAAGTGCGAAAAGTGGTTTTCAACACTATCACAAGTGCAAAAAGTGTTTTTTCCACACTAATACAAGCGCAAAAGTGGTTTCCTGCACCAACACAAGTGCGAAAAGTGGTTTTTCAACACTAACACAAGTGCGAAAAGTGGTTTTTCAACACTAACACAAGTGCGAAAAGTGGTTTTTCAACACTATCACAAGTGCAAAAAGTGTTTTTTCCACACTAATACAAGTGCAAAAGTGGTTTCCTGCACCAACACAAGTGCGAAAAGTGGTTTTTCAACACTAACACAAGTGCGAAAAGTGGTTTTTCAACACTAACACAAGTGCGAAAAGTGGTTTTTCCACACTAATACAAGTGCAAAAGTGGTTTCCTGCACCAACACAAGTGCGAAAAGTGGTTTTTCAACACTAACACAAGTGCGAAAAGTGGTTTTTCAACACTAATACAAGTGCGAAAAGTGTTTTTTCCACACTAATACAAGTGCAAAAGTGGTTTCCTGCACCAACACAAGTGCGAAAAGTGGTTTTTCAACACTAACACAAGTGCGAAAAGTGGTTTTTCAACACTATCACAAGTGCAAAAAGTGTTTTTTCCACACTAATACAAGTGCAAAAGTGGTTTCCTGCACCAACACAAGTGCGAAAAGTGGTTTTTCAACACTAACACAAGTGCTAAAAGTGGTTTTTCAACACTAACACAAGAGCGAAAAGTGGTTTTTCAACACTATCACAAGTGCAAAAAGTGTTTTTTCCACACTAATACAAGTGCAAAAGTGGTTTCCTGCACCAACACAAGTGCGAAAAGTGGTTTTTCAACACTAACACAAGTGCGAAAAGTGGTTTTTCAACACTAAAACCATTGCGAAAAGTGGTTTTTCAACACTATCACAAGTGCAAAAAGTGTTTTTTCCACACTAATACAAGTGCAAAAGTGGTTTCCTGCACCAACACAAGTGCGAAAAGTGGTTTTTCAACACTAACACAAGTGCTAAAAGTGGTTTTTCAACACTAACACAAGTGCGAAAAGTGGTTTTTCAACAATAACACAAGTGCGAAAAGTGGTATTTCAACACTATCACAAGTGCAAAAAGTGTTTTTCCACACTAATACAAGTGCAAAAGTGGTTTCCTGCACCAACACAAGTGCGAAAAGTGGTTTTTCAACACTAACACAAGTGCGAAAAGTGGTTTTTCAACACTAACACAAGTGCGAAAAGTGTTTTTCCACACTAATACAAGTGCAAAAGTGGTTTCCTGCACCAACACAAGTGCGAAAAGTAGTTTTTCAACACTAACACAAGTGCGAAAAGTGGTTTTTCAACACTAACACAAGTGCGAAAAGTGGTTTTTCAACACTAACACAAGTGCGAAAAGTGGTTTTTCCACACTAATACAAGTGCAAAAGTGGTTTCCTACAGCAACATAAGTGCGAAAAGTGGTTTTTCAACACTAACACAAGTGCGAAAAGTGGTTTTTCAACACGATCACAACTGCAAAAAGTGTTTTTTCCACACTAATACAAGTGCAAAAGTGGTTTCCTGCACCAACACAAGTGCGAAAAGTGGTTTTTCAACACTAACACAAGTGCGAAAAGGGGTTTTTCAACACTATCACAAGTGCAAAAAGTGTTTTTTCCACACTAATACAAGTGCAAAAGTGGTTTCCTGCACCAACACAAGTGCAAAAGTGGTTTCCTGCACCAACACAAGTGCGAAAAGTGGTTTTTCAACACTAACACAAGTGCGAAAAGTGGTTTTTCAACACTAACACAAGTGCGAAAAGTGTTTTTTCCACACTAATACAAGTGCAAAAGTGGTTTACTGCACCAACACAAGTGCGAAATGTGCTTTTTCAACACTAATACAAGTGCGAAAAGTGGTTTTTCAACACTAACACAAGTGCGAAAAGTGGTTTTTCAACACTAATACAAGTGCAAAAGTGGTTTCCTGCACCAACACAATTGTGAAAAGTGGTTTTTCAACACTAACACAAGTGCGAAAAGTGGTTTTTCAACACTAACACAAGTGCGAAAAGTGGTTTTTCAACAATAACACAAGTGCGAAAAGTGTTTTTTCCAAACTAATACAAGTGCAAAAGTGGTTTACTGCACCAACACAAGTGCGAAAAGTGGTTTTTCAACACTATCACAAGTGCAAAAAGTGTTTTTTCCACACTAATACAAGTGCAAAAGTGGTTTCCTGCACCAACACAAGTGCGAAAAGTGGTTTTTCAACACTAACACAAGTGCGAAAAGTGGTTTTTCAACACTAAAACCATTGCAAAAAGTGGTTTTTCAACACTATCACAAGTGCAAAAAGTGTTTTTTCCACACTAATACAAGTGCAAAAGTGGTTTCCTGCACCAACACAAGTGCGAAAAGTGGTTTTTCAACACTAACACAAGTGCGAAAAGTGGTTTTTCAACACTATCACAAGTGCAAAAAGTGTTTTTTCCACACTAATACAAGTGCAAAAGTGGTTTCCTGCACCAACACAAGTGCGAAAAGTGGTTTTTCAACACTAACACAAGTGCGAAAAGTGGTTTTTCAACACTAACACAAGTGCGAAAAGTGGTTTTTCAACACTATCACAAGTGCAAAAAGTGTTTTTTCCACACTAATACACGTGCAAAAGTGGTTTCCTGCACCAACACAAGTGCGAAAAGTGGTTTTTCAACACTAACACAAGTGCGAAAAGTCGTTTTTCAACACTATCACAAGTGCAAAAAGTGTTTTTTCCACACTAATACAAGTGCAAAAGTGGTTTCCTGCACCAACACAAGTGCGAAAAGTGGTTTTTCAACACTAACACAAGTGCTAAAAGTGTTTTTTCAACACTAACACAAGTGCGAAAAGTGGTTTTTCAACACTATCACAAGTGCAAAAAGTGTTTTTTCCACACTAATACAAGTGCAAAAGTGGTTTCCTGCACCAACACAAGTGCGAAAAGTGGTTTTTCAACACTAACACAAGTGCGAAAAGTGGTTTTTCAACACTAACACAAGTGCGAAAAGTGGTTTTTCAACACTATCACAAGTGCAAAAAGTGGTTTTTCCACACTAATACAAGTGCAAAAGTGGTTTCCTGCACCAACACAAGTGCGAAAAGTGGTTTTTCAACACTAACACAAGTGCTAAAAGTGGTTTTTCAACACTAACACAAGTGCGAAAAGTGGTTTTTCAACACTATCACAAGTGCAAAAAGTGTTTTTCCACACTAATACAAGTGCAAAAGTGGTTTCCTGCACCAACACACGTGCGAAAAGTGGTTTTTCAACACTAACACAAGTGCGAAAAGTGGTTTTTCAACACTAAAACAAGTGCGAAAAGTGGTTTTTCAACACTATCACAAGTGCAAAAAGTGTTTTTTCCACACTAATACAAGCGCAAAAGTGGTTTCCTGCACCAACACAAGTGCGAAAAGTGGTTTTTCAACACTAACACAAGTGCGAAAAGTGGTTTTTCAACACTAACACAAGTGCGAAAAGTGGTTTTTCAACACTATCACAAGTGCAAAAAGTGTTTTTTCCACACTAATACAAGTGCAAAAGTGGTTTCCTGCACCAACACAAGTGCGAAAAGTGGTTTTTCAACACTAACACAAGTGCGAAAAGTGGTTTTTCAACACTAACACAAGTGCGAAAAGTGGTTTTTCAACATTATCACAAGTGCAAAAAGTGTTTTTTCCACACTAATACAAGTGCAAAAGTGGTTTCCTGCACCAACACAAGTGCGAAAAGTGGTTTTTCAACACTAACACAAGTGCTAAAAGTGTTTTTTCAACACTAACACAAGTGCGAAAAGTGGTTTTTCAACACTATCACAAGTGCAAAAAGTGTTTTTTCCACACTAATACAAGTGCAAAAGTGGTTTCCTGCACCAACACAAGTGCGAAAAGTGGTTTTTCAACACTAACACAAGTGCGAAAAGTGGTTTTTCAACACTAACACAAGTGCGAAAAGTGGTTTTTCAACACTATCACAAGTGCAAAAAGTGGTTTTTCAAAAATTATACAAGTGCAAAAGTGGTTTCCTGCACCAACACAAGTGCGAAAAGTGGTTTTTCAACACTAACACAAGTGCTAAAAGTGGTTTTTCAACACTAACACAAGTGCGAAAAGTGGTTTTTCAACACTATCACAAGTGCAAAAAGTGTTTTTCCACACTAATACAAGTGCAAAAGTGGTTTCCTGCACCAACACACGTGCGAAAAGTGGTTTTTCAACACTAACACAAGTGCGAAAAGTGGTTTTTCAACACTAAAACAAGTGCGAAAAGTGGTTTTTCAACACTATCACAAGTGCAAAAAGTGTTTTTTCCACACTAATACAAGCGCAAAAGTGGTTTCCTGCACCAACACAAGTGCGAAAAGTGGTTTTTCAACACTAACACAAGTGCGAAAAGTGGTTTTTCAACACTAACACAAGTGCGAAAAGTGGTTTTTCAACACTATCACAAGTGCAAAAAGTGTTTTTTCCACACTAATACAAGTGCAAAAGTGGTTTCCTGCACCAACACAAGTGCGAAAAGTGGTTTTTCAACACTAACACAAGTGCGAAAAGTGGTTTTTCAACACTAACACAAGTGCGAAAAGTGGTTTTTCCACACTAATACAAGTGCAAAAGTGGTTTCCTGCACCAACACAAGTGCGAAAAGTGGTTTTTCAACACTAACACAACTGCGAAAAGTGGTTTTTCAAACTAATACAAGTGCGAAAAGTGTTTTTTCAACACTATCACAAGTGCAAAAAGTGTTTTTCCACACTAATACAAGTGCAAAAGTGGTTTCCTGCACCAACACACGTGCGAAAAGTGGTTTTTCAACACTAACACAAGTGCGAAAAGTGGTTTTTCAACACTAAAACAAGTGCGAAAAGTGGTTTTTCAACACTATCACAAGTGCAAAAAGTGTTTTTTCCACACTAATACAAGCGCAAAAGTGGTTTCCTGCACCAACACAAGTGCGAAAAGTGGTTTTTCAACACTAACACAAGTGCGAAAAGTGTTTTTCAACACTAACACAAGTGCGAAAAGTGGTTTTTCAACACTATCACAAGTGCAAAAAGTGTTTTTTCCACACTAATACAAGTGCAAAAGTGGTTTCCTGCACCAACACAAGTGCGAAAAGTGGTTTTTCAACACTAACACAAGTGCGAAAAGTGGTTTTTCAACACTAACACAAGTGCGAAAAGTGGTTTTTCAACACTATCACAAGTGCAAAAAGTGTTTTTTCCACACTAATACAAGTGCAAAAGTGGTTTCCTGCACCAACACAAGTGCGAAAAGTGGTTTTTCAACACTAACACAAGTGCTAAAAGTGTTTTTTCAACACTAACACAAGTGCGAAAAGTGTTTTTTTCCACACTAATACAAGTGCAAAAGTGGTTTCCTGCACCAACACAAGTGCGAAAAGCTGTTTTTCAACACTAACATAAGTGCGAAAAGTAGTTTTTCAACACTAACACAAGTGCGAAAAGTGGTTTTTCAACACTATTACAAGTGCAAAAAGTGTTTTTTCCACACTAATACAAGTGCAAAAGTGGTTTCCTGCACCAACACAAGTGCGAAAAGTGGTTTTTCAACACTAACACAAGTGCGAAAAGTGGTTTTTCAACACTATCACAAGTGCAAAAAGTGTTTTTTCCACACTAATACAAGTGCAAAAGTGGTTTGCTGCACCAACACAAGTGCGAAAAGTGGTTTTTCAACACTAACACAAGTGCGAAAAGTGGTTTTTCAACACTAACACAAGTGCGAAAAGTGGTTTTTCCACACTAATACAAGTGCAAAAGTGGTTTCCTACACCAACACAAGTGCGAAAAGTGGTTTTTCAACACTAACACAAGTGCGAAAAGTGGTTTTTCAACACTATCACAAGTGCAAAAAGTGTTTTTCCACACTAATACAAGTGCAAAAGTGGTTTCCTGCACCAACACAAGTGTGAAAAGTGGTTTTTCAACACTAACACAAGTGCTAAAAGGGGTTTTTCAACACTATCACAAGTGCAAAAAGTGTTTTTTCCACACTAATACAAGTGCAAAAGTGGTTTCCTGCACCAACACAAGTGCAAAAGTGGTTTCCTGCACCAACACAAGTGCGAAAAGTGGTTTTTCAACACTAACACAAGTGCGAAAAGTGGTTTTTCAACACTAACACAAGTGCGAAAAGTGTTTTTTCCACACTAATACAAGTGCAAAAGTGGTTTACTGCACCAACACAAGTGCGAAATGTGCTTTTTCAACACTAATACAAGTGCGAAAAGTGGTGTTTCAACACTAACACAAGTGCGAAAAGTGGTTTTTCAACACTATCACAAGTGCAAAAAGTGTTTTTTCCACACTAATACAAGTGCAAAAGTGGTTTCCTGCACCAACACAAGTGCGAAAAGCTGTTTTTCAACACTAACATAAGTGCGAAAAGTGGTTTTTCAACACTAACACAAGTGCGAAAAGTGGTTTTTCAACACTATTACAAGTGCAAAAAGTGTTTTTTCCACACTAATACAAGTGCAAAAGTGGTTTCCTGCACCAACACAAGTGCGAAAAGTGGTGTTTCAACACTAACACAAGTGCGAAAAGTGGTTTTTCAACACTATCACAAGTGCAAAAAGTGTTTTTTCCACACTAATACAAGTGCAAAAGTGGTTTGCTGCACCAACACAAGTGCGAAAAGTGGTTTTTCAACACTAACACAAGTGCGAAAAGTGGTTTTTCAACACTAACACAAGTGCGAAAAGTGGTTTTTCCACACTAATACAAGTGCAAAAGTGGTTTCCTACACCAACACAAGTGCGAAAAGTGGTTTTTCAACACTAACACAAGTGCGAAAAGTGGTTTTTCAACACTATCACAAGTGCAAAAAGTGTTTTTCCACACTAATACAAGTGCAAAAGTGGTTTCCTGCACCAACACAAGTGTGAAAAGTGGTTTTTCAACACTAACACAAGTGCTAAAAGGGGTTTTTCAACACTATCACAAGTGCAAAAAGTGTTTTTTCCACACTAATACAAGTGCAAAAGTGGTTTCCTGCACCAACACATGTGCAAAAGTGGTTTCCTGCACCAACACAAGTGCGAAAAGTGGTTTTTCAACACTAACACAAGTGCGAAAAGTGTTTTTTCCACACTAATACAAGTGCAAAAGTGGTTTACTGCACCAACACAAGTGCGAAATGTGCTTTTTCAACACTAATACAAGTGCGAAAAGTGGTTTTTCAACACTAACACAAGTGCGAAAAGTGGTTTTTCAACACTATCACAAGTGCAAAAAGTGTTTTTTCCACACTAATACAAGTGCAAAAGTGGTTTCCTGCACCAACACAAGTGCGAAAAGTGGTTTTTCAACACTAACACAAGTGCGAAAAGTGGTTTTTCAACACTAACACAAGTGCGAAAAGTGGTTTTTCCACACTAATACAAGTGCAAAAGTGGTTTACTGCACCAACACAAGTGCGAAAAGTGGTTTTTCAACACTAACACAAGTGCGAAAAGTGGTTTTTCAACACTAACACAAGTGCAAAAAGTGGTTTTTCAACACTATCACAAGTGCAAAAAGTGTTGATTCCATACTAATACAAGTGCAAAAGTGGTTTCCTGCACCAACACAAGTGCGAAAAGTGGTTTTTCAACACTTACACAAGTGCGAAAAGTGGTTTTTCAACACTAACACAAGTGCGAAAAGTGGTTTTTCAACACTAACACAAGTGCGAAAAGTGGTTTTTCCACACTAATACAAGTGCAAAAGTGGTTTCCTGCACCAACACAAGTGCGAAAAGTGGTTTTTCAACACTAACACAAGTGCGAAAAGTGGTTTTTCAACACTATCACAAGTGCAAAAAGTGTTTTTTCCACACTAATACAAGTGCAAAAGTAGTTTCCTGCACCAACACAAGTGCGAAAAGTGGTTTTTCAACACTAACACAAGTGCGAAAAGTGGTTTTTCAACACTAACACAAGTGCGAAAAGTGGTTTTTCCACACTAATACAAGTGCAAAAGTGGTTTCCTGCACCAACACAAGTGCGAAAAGTGGTTTTTCAACACTAACACAAGTGCGAAAAGTGGTTTTTCAACACTAACACAAGTGCGAAAAGTGTTTTTTCCACACTAATACAAGTGCAAAAGTGGTTTCCTGCACCAACATAAGTGCGAAAAGTGGTTTTTCAACACTAACACAAGTGCGAAAAGTGGTTTTTCAACACTATTACAAGTGCAAAAAGTGTTTTTTCCACACTAATACAAGTGCAAAAGTGGTTTCCTGCACCAACACAAGTGCGAAAAGTGGTTTTTCAACACTAACACAAGTGCGAAAAGTGGTTTTTCAACACTATCACAAGTGCAAAAAGTGTTTTTTCCACACTAATACAAGTGCAAAAGTGGTTTGCTGCACCAACACAAGTGTGAAAAGTGGTTTTTCAACACTAACACAAGTGCTAAAAGGGGTTTTTCAACACTATCACAAGTGCAAAAAGTGTTTTTTCCACACTAATACAAGTGCAAAAGTGGTTTCCTGCACCAACACAAGTGCAAAAGTGGTTTCCTGCACCAACACAAGTGCGAAAAGTGGTTTTTCAACACTAACACAAGTGCGAAAAGTGGTTTTTCAACACTAACACAAGTGCGAAAAGTGTTTTTTCCGCACTAATACAAGTGCAAAAGTGGTTTACTGCACCAACACAAGTGCGAAATGTGCTTTTTCAACACTAATACAAGTGCGAAAAGTGGTTTTTCAACACTAACACAAGTGCGAAAAGTGGTTTTTCAACACTATCACAAGTGCAAAAAGTGTTTTTTCCACACTAATACAAGTGCAAAAGTGGTTTCCTGCACCAACACAAGTGCGAAAAGTGGTTTTTCAACACTAACACAAGTGCGAAAAGTGGTTTTTCAACACTAACACAAGTGCGAAAAGTGGTTTTTCCACACTAATACAAGTGCAAAAGTGGTTTACTGCACCAACACAAGTGCGAAAAGTGGTTTTTCAACACTAACACAAGTGCGAAAAGTGGTTTTTCAACACTAACACAAGTGCGAAAAGTGGTTTTTCAACACTATCACAAGTGCAAAAAGTGTTTATTCCACACTAATACAAGTGCAAAAGTGGTTTCCTGCACCAACACAAGTGCGAAAAGTGGTTTTTCAACACTTACACAAGTGCGAAAAGTGGTTTTTCAACACTAAGACAAGTGCGAAAAGTGTTTTTTCCACACTAATACAAGTGCAAAAGTGGTTTCCTGCACCAACACAAGTGCGAAAAGTAGTTTTTCAACACTAACACAAGTGCGAAAAGTGGTTTTTCAACACTAACACAAGTGCTAAAAGTGGTTTTTCAACACGATCACAAGTGCAAAAAGTGTTTTTTCCACACTAATACAAGTGCAAAAGTGGTTTACTGCACCAACACAAGTGCGAAAAGTGGTTTTTCAACACTAACACAAGTGCGAAAAGTGGTTTTTCAACACTAACACAAGTGCGAAAAGTGGTTTTTCCACACTAATACAAGTGCAAAAGTGGTTTACTGCACCAACACAAGTGCGAAAAGTGGTTTTTCAACACTAACTCAAGTGCGAAAAATGGTTTTTCAACACTATCACAAGTGCAAAAAGTGTTTTTTCCACACTAATACAAGTGCAAAAGTGGTTTCCTGCACCAACACAAGTGGGAAAAGTGGTTTTTCAACACTAACACAAGTGCGAAAAGTGGTTTTTCAACACTAACACAAGTGCGAAAAGTGGTTTTTCCACACTAATACAAGTGCAAAAGTGGTTTCCTGCACCAACACAAGTGCGAAAAGTGGTTTTTCAACACTAACACAAGTGCGAAAAGTGGTTTTTCAACACTAACACAAGTGCGAAAAGTGTTTTTTCCACACTAATACAAGTGCAAAAGTGGTTTCCTGCACCAACACAAGTGCGAAAAGCTGTTTTTCAACACTAACATAAGTGCGAAAAGTGGTTTTTCAACACTAACACAAGTGCGAAAAGTGGTTTTTCAACACTATTACAAGTGCAAAAAGTGTTTTTTCCACACTAATACAAGTGCAAAAGTGGTTTCCTGCACCAACACAAGTGCGAAAAGTGGTTTTTCAACACTAACACAAGTGCGAAAAGTGGTTTTTCAACACTATCACAAGTGCAAAAAGTGTTTTTTCCACACTAATACAAGTGCAAAAGTGGTTTGCTGCACCAACACAAGTGCGAAAAGTGGTTTTTCAACACTAACACAAGTGCGAAAAGTGGTTTTTCAACACTAACACAAGTGCGAAAAGTGGTTTTTCCACACTAATACAAGTGCAAAAGTGGTTTCCTACACCAACACAAGTGCGAAAAGTGGTTTTTCAACACTAACACTGGTGCGAAAAGTGGTTTTTCAACACTATCACAAGTGCAAAAAGTGTTTTTCCACACTAATACAAGTGCAAAAGTGGTTTCCTGCACCAACACAAGTGTGAAAAGTGGTTTTTCAACACTAACACAAGTGCTAAAAGGGGTTTTTCAACACTATCACAAGTGCAAAAAGTGTTTTTTCCACACTAATACAAGTGCAAAAGTGGTTTCCTGCACCAACACAAGTGCAAAAGTGGTTTCCTGCACCAACACAAGTGCGAAAAGTGGTTTTTCAACACTAACACAAGTGCGAAAAGTGGTTTTTCAACACTAACACAAGTGCGAAAAGTGTTTTTTCCACACTAATACAAGTGCAAAAGTGGTTTACTGCACCAACACAAGTGCGAAATGTGCTTTTTCAACACTAATACAAGTGCGAAAAGTGGTTTTTCAACACTAACACAAGTGCGAAAAGTGGTTTTTCAACACTATCACAAGTGCAAAAAGTGTTTTTTCCACACTAATACAAGTGCAAAAGTGGTTTCCTGCACCAACACAAGTGCGAAAAGTGGTTTTTCAACACTAACACAAGTGCGAAAAGTGGTTTTTCAACACTAACACAAGTGCGAAAAGTGGTTTTTCCACACTAATACAAGTGCAAAAGTGGTTTACTGCACCAACACAAGTGCGAAAAGTGGTTTTTCAACACTAACACAAGTGCGAAAAGTGGTTTTTCCACACTAATACAAGTGCAAAAGTGGTTTCCTGCACCAACACAAGTGCGAAAAGTGGTTTTTCAACACTAACACAAGTGCGAAAAGTGGTTTTTCAACACTATCACAAGTGCAAAAAGTGTTTTTTCCACACTAATACAAGTGCAAAAGTAGTTTCCTGCACCAACACAAGTGCGAAAAGTGGTTTTTCAACACTAACACAAGTGCGAAAAGTGGTTTTTCAACACTAACACAAGTGCGAAAAGTGGTTTTTCCACACTAATACAAGTGCAAAAGTGGTTTCCTGCACCAACACAAGTGCGAAAAGTGGTTTTTCAACACTAACACAAGTGCGAAAAGTGGTTTTTCAACACTATCACAAGTGCAAAAAGTGTTTTTTCCACACTAATACAAGTGCAAAAGTGGTTTCCTGCACCAACACAAGTGCGAAAAGTGGTTTTTCAACACTAACACAAGTGCGAAAAGTGGTTTTTCAACACTAACACAAGTGCGAAAAGTGGTTTTTCCACACTAATACAAGTGCAAAAGTGGTTTACTGCACCAACACAAGTGCGAAAAGTGGTTTTTCAACACTAACACAAGTGCGAAAAGTGGTTTTTCAACACTAACACAAGTGCGAAAAGTGGTTTTTCAACACTATCACAAGTGCAAAAAGTGTTTATTCCACACTAATACAAGTGCAAAAGTGGTTTCCTGCACCAACACAAGTGCGAAAAGTGGTTTTTCAACACTTACACAAGTGCGAAAAGTGGTTTTTCAACACTAAGACAAGTGCGAAAAGTGTTTTTTCCACACTAATACAAGTGCAAAAGTGGTTTCCTGCACCAACACAAGTGCGAAAAGTAGTTTTTCAACACTAACACAAGTGCGAAAAGTGGTTTTTCAACACTAACACAAGTGCGAAAAGTGGTTTTTCAACACGATCACAAGTGCAAAAAGTGTTTTTTCCACACTAATACAAGTGCAAAAGTGGTTTACTGCACCAACACAAGTGCGAAAAGTGGTTTTTCAACACTAACACAAGTGCGAAAAGTGGTTTTTCAACACTAACACAAGTGCGAAAAGTGGTTTTTCCACACTAATACAAGTGCAAAAGTGGTTTACTGCACCAACACAAGTGCGAAAAGTGGTTTTTCAACACTAACTCAAGTGCGAAAAATGGTTTTTCAACACTATCACAAGTGCAAAAAGTGTTTTTTCCACACTAATACAAGTGCAAAAGTGGTTTCCTGCACCAACACGAGTGGGAAAAGTGGTTTTTCAACACTAACACAAGTGCGAAAAGTGTTTTTCAACACTAACACAAGTGCGAAAAGTGGTTTTTCCACACTAATACAAGTGCAAAAGTGGTTTCCTGCACCAACACAAGTGCGAAAAGTGGTTTTTCAACACTAACACAAGTGCGAAAAGTGGTTTTTCAACACTAACACAAGTGCGAAAAGTGTTTTTTCCACACTAATACAAGTGCAAAAGTGGTTTCCTGCACCAACACAAGTGCGAAAAGCTGTTTTTCAACACTAACATAAGTGCGAAAAGTGGTTTTTCAACACTAACACAAGTGCGAAAAGTGGTTTTTCAACACTATTACAAGTGCAAAAAGTGTTTTTTCCACACTAATACAAGTGCAAAAGTGGTTTCCTGCACCAACACAAGTGCGAAAAGTGGTTTTTCAACACTAACACAAGTGCGAAAAGTGGTTTTTCACACTATCACAAGTGCAAAAAGTGTTTTTTCCACACTAATACAAGTGCAAAAGTGGTTTGCTGCACCAACACAAGTGCGAAAAGTGGTTTTTCAACACTAACACAAGTGCGAAAAGTGGTTTTTCAACACTAACACAAGTGCGAAAAGTGGTTTTTCCACACTAATACAAGTGCAAAAGTGGTTTCCTACACCAACACAAGTGCGAAAAGTGGTTTTTCAACACTAACACAAGTGCGAAAAGTGGTTTTTCAACACTATCACAAGTGCAAAAAGTGTTTTTCCACACTAATACAAGTGCAAAAGTGGTTTCCTGCACCAACACAAGTGTGAAAAGTGGTTTTTCAACACTAACACAAGTGCTAAAAGGGGTTTTTCAACACTATCACAAGTGCAAAAAGTGTTTTTTCCACACTAATACAAGTGCAAAAGTGGTTTCCTGCACCAACACAAGTGCAAAAGTGGTTTCCTGCACCAACACAAGTGCGAAAAGTGGTTTTTCAACACTAACACAAGTGCGAAAAGTGGTTTTTCAACACTAACACAAGTGCGAAAAGTGTTTTTTCCACACTAATACAAGTGCAAAAGTGGTTTACTGCACCAACACAAGTGCGAAAGGTGCTTTTTCAACACTAATACAAGTGCGAAAAGTGGTTTTTCAACACTAACACAAGTGCGAAAAGTGGTTTTTCAACACTATCACAAGTGCAAAAAGTGTTTTTTCCACACTAATACAAGTGCAAAAGTGGTTTCCTGCACCAACACAAGTGCGAAAAGTGGTTTTTCAACACTAACACAAGTGCGAAAAGTGGTTTTTCAACACTAACACAAGTGCGAAAAGTGGTTTTTCCACACTAATACAAGTGCAAAAGTGGTTTACTGCACCAACACAAGTGCGAAAAGTGGTTTTTCAACACTAACACAAGTGCGAAAAGTGGTTTTTCCACACTAATACAAGTGCAAAAGTGGTTTCCTGCACCAACACAAGTGCGAAAAGTGGTTTTTCAACACTAACACAAGTGCGAAAAGTGGTTTTTCAACACTATCACAAGTGCAAAAAGTGTTTTTTCCACACTAATACAAGTGCAAAAGTAGTTTCCTGCACCAACACAAGTGCGAAAAGTGGTTTTTCAACACTAACACAAGTGCGAAAAGTGGTTTTTCAACACTAACACAAGTGCGAAAAGTGGTTTTTCCACACTAATACAAGTGCAAAAGTGGTTTCCTGCACCAACACAAGTGCGAAAAGTGGTTTTTCAACACTAACACAAGTGCGAAAAGTGGTTTTTCAACACTAACACAAGTGTGAAAAGTGTTTTTTCCACACTAATACAAGTGCAAAAGTGGTTTCCTGCACCAACACAAGTGCGAAAAGCGGTTTTTCAACACTAACATAAGTGCGAAAAGTGGTTTTTCAACACTAACACAAGTGCGAAAAGTGGTTTTTCAACACTATTACAAGTGCAAAAAGTGTTTTTTCCACACTAATACAAGTGCAAAAGTGGTTTCCTGCACCAACACAAGTGCGAAAAGTGGTTTTTCAACACTAACACAAGTGCGAAAAGTGGTTTTTCAACACTATCACAAGTGCAAAAAGTGTTTTTTCCACACTAATACAAGTGCAAAAGTGGTTTGCTGCACCAACACAAGTGCGAAAAGTGGTTTTTCAACACTAACACAAGTGCGAAAAGTGGTTTTTCAACACTAACACAAGTGCGAAAAGTGGTTTTTCCACACTAATACAAGTGCAAAAGTGGTTTCCTACACCAACACAAGTGCGAAAAGTGGTTTTTCAACACTAACACAAGTGCGAAAAGTGGTTTTTCAACACTATCACAAGTGCAAAAAGTGTTTTTCCACACTAATACAAGTGCAAAAGTGGTTTCCTGCACCAACACAAGTGTGAAAAGTGGTTTTTCAACACTAACACAAGTGCTAAAAGGGGTTTTTCAACACTATCACAAGTGCAAAAAGTGTTTTTCCACACTAATACAAGTGCAAAAGTGGTTTCCTGCACCAACACAAGTGCAAAAGTGGTTTCCTGCACCAACACAAGTGCGAAAAGTGGTTTTTCAACACTAACACAAGTGCGAAAAGTGTTTTTTCCACACTAATACAAGTGCAAAAGTGGTTTCCTGCACCAACACAAGTGCGAAAAGCTGTTTTTCAACACTAACATAAGTGCGAAAAGTGGTTTTTCAACACTAACACAAGTGCGAAAAGTGGTTTTTCAACACTATTACAAGTGCAAAAAGTGTTTTTTCCACACTAATACAAGTGCAAAAGTGGTTTCCTGCACCAACACAAGTGCGAAAAGTGGTTTTTCAACACTAACACAAGTGCGAAAAGTGGTTTTTCAACACTATCACAAGTGCAAAAAGTGTTTTTTCCACACTAATACAAGTGCAAAAGTGGTTTGCTGCACCAACACAAGTGCGAAAAGTGGTTTTTCAACACTAACACAAGTGCGAAAAGTGGTTTTTCAACACTAACACAAGTGCGAAAAGTGGTTTTTCCACACTAATACAAGTGCAAAAGTGGTTTCCTACACCAACACAAGTGCGAAAAGTGGTTTTTCAACACTAACACTGGTGCGAAAAGTGGTTTTTCAACACTATCACAAGTGCAAAAAGTGTTTTTCCACACTAATACAAGTGCAAAAGTGGTTTCCTGCACCAACACAAGTGTGAAAAGTGGTTTTTCAACACTAACACAAGTGCTAAAAGGGGTTTTTCAACACTATCACAAGTGCAAAAAGTGTTTTTTCCACACTAATACAAGTGCAAAAGTGGTTTCCTGCACCAACACAAGTGCAAAAGTGGTTTCCTGCACCAACACAAGTGCGAAAAGTGGTTTTTCAACACTAACACAAGTGCGAAAAGTGGTTTTTCAACACTAACACAAGTGCGAAAAGTGTTTTTTCCACACTAATACAAGTGCAAAAGTGGTTTACTGCACCAACACAAGTGCGAAATGTGCTTTTTCAACACTAATACAAGTGCGAAAAGTGGTTTTTCAACACTAACACAAGTGCGAAAAGTGGTTTTTCAACACTATCACAAGTGCAAAAAGTGTTTTTTCCACACTAATACAAGTGCAAAAGTGGTTTCCTGCACCAACACAAGTGCGAAAAGTGGTTTTTCAACACTAACACAAGTGCGAAAAGTGGTTTTTCAACACTAACACAAGTGCGAAAAGTGGTTTTTCCACACTAATACAAGTGCAAAAGTGGTTTACTGCACCAACACAAGTGCGAAAAGTGGTTTTTCAACACTAACACAAGTGCGAAAAGTGGTTTTTCCACACTAATACAAGTGCAAAAGTGGTTTCCTGCACCAACACAAGTGCGAAAAGTGGTTTTTCAACACTAACACAAGTGCGAAAAGTGGTTTTTCAACACTATCACAAGTGCAAAAAGTGTTTTTTCCACACTAATACAAGTGCAAAAGTAGTTTCCTGCACCAACACAAGTGCGAAAAGTGGTTTTTCAACACTAACACAAGTGCGAAAAGTGGTTTTTCAACACTAACACAAGTGCGAAAAGTGGTTTTTCCACACTAATACAAGTGCAAAAGTGGTTTCCTGCACCAACACAAGTGCGAAAAGTGGTTTTTCAACACTAACACAAGTGCGAAAAGTGGTTTTTCAACACTATCACAAGTGCAAAAAGTGTTTTTTCCACACTAATACAAGTGCAAAAGTGGTTTCCTGCACCAACACAAGTGCGAAAAGTGGTTTTTCAACACTAACACAAGTGCGAAAAGTGGTTTTTCAACACTAACACAAGTGCGAAAAGTGGTTTTTCCACACTAATACAAGTGCAAAAGTGGTTTACTGCACCAACACAAGTGCGAAAAGTGGTTTTTCAACACTAACACAAGTGCGAAAAGTGGTTTTTCAACACTAACACAAGTGCGAAAAGTGGTTTTTCAACACTATCACAAGTGCAAAAAGTGTTTATTCCACACTAATACAAGTGCAAAAGTGGTTTCCTGCACCAACACAAGTGCGAAAAGTGGTTTTTCAACACTTACACAAGTGCGAAAAGTGGTTTTTCAACACTAAGACAAGTGCGAAAAGTGTTTTTTCCACACTAATACAAGTGCAAAAGTGGTTTCCTGCACCAACACAAGTGCGAAAAGTAGTTTTTCAACACTAACACAAGTGCGAAAAGTGGTTTTTCAACACTAACACAAGTGCGAAAAGTGGTTTTTCAACACGATCACAAGTGCAAAAAGTGTTTTTTCCACACTAATACAAGTGCAAAAGTGGTTTACTGCACCAACACAAGTGCGAAAAGTGGTTTTTCAACACTAACACAAGTGCGAAAAGTGGTTTTTCAACACTAACACAAGTGCGAAAAGTGGTTTTTCCACACTAATACAAGTGCAAAAGTGGTTTACTGCACCAACACAAGTGCGAAAAGTGGTTTTTCAACACTAACTCAAGTGCGAAAAATGGTTTTTCAACACTATCACAAGTGCAAAAAGTGTTTTTTCCACACTAATACAAGTGCAAAAGTGGTTTCCTGCACCAACACGAGTGGGAAAAGTGGTTTTTCAACACTAACACAAGTGCGAAAAGTGTTTTTCAACACTAACACAAGTGCGAAAAGTGGTTTTTCCACACTAATACAAGTGCAAAAGTGGTTTCCTGCACCAACACAAGTGCGAAAAGTGGTTTTTCAACACTAACACAAGTGCGAAAAGTGGTTTTTCAACACTAACACAAGTGCGAAAAGTGTTTTTTCCACACTAATACAAGTGCAAAAGTGGTTTCCTGCACCAACACAAGTGCGAAAAGCTGTTTTTCAACACTAACATAAGTGCGAAAAGTGGTTTTTCAACACTAACACAAGTGCGAAAAGTGGTTTTTCAACACTATTACAAGTGCAAAAAGTGTTTTTTCCACACTAATACAAGTGCAAAAGTGGTTTCCTGCACCAACACAAGTGCGAAAAGTGGTTTTTCAACACTAACACAAGTGCGAAAAGTGGTTTTTCACACTATCACAAGTGCAAAAAGTGTTTTTTCCACACTAATACAAGTGCAAAAGTGGTTTGCTGCACCAACACAAGTGCGAAAAGTGGTTTTTCAACACTAACACAAGTGCGAAAAGTGGTTTTTCAACACTAACACAAGTGCGAAAAGTGGTTTTTCCACACTAATACAAGTGCAAAAGTGGTTTCCTACACCAACACAAGTGCGAAAAGTGGTTTTTCAACACTAACACAAGTGCGAAAAGTGGTTTTTCAACACTATCACAAGTGCAAAAAGTGTTTTTCCACACTAATACAAGTGCAAAAGTGGTTTCCTGCACCAACACAAGTGTGAAAAGTGGTTTTTCAACACTAACACAAGTGCTAAAAGGGGTTTTTCAACACTATCACAAGTGCAAAAAGTGTTTTTTCCACACTAATACAAGTGCAAAAGTGGTTTCCTGCACCAACACAAGTGCAAAAGTGGTTTCCTGCACCAACACAAGTGCGAAAAGTGGTTTTTCAACACTAACACAAGTGCGAAAAGTGGTTTTTCAACACTAACACAAGTGCGAAAAGTGTTTTTTCCACACTAATACAAGTGCAAAAGTGGTTTACTGCACCAACACAAGTGCGAAAGGTGCTTTTTCAACACTAATACAAGTGCGAAAAGTGGTTTTTCAACACTAACACAAGTGCGAAAAGTGGTTTTTCAACACTATCACAAGTGCAAAAAGTGTTTTTTCCACACTAATACAAGTGCAAAAGTGGTTTCCTGCACCAACACAAGTGCGAAAAGTGGTTTTTCAACACTAACACAAGTGCGAAAAGTGGTTTTTCAACACTAACACAAGTGCGAAAAGTGGTTTTTCCACACTAATACAAGTGCAAAAGTGGTTTACTGCACCAACACAAGTGCGAAAAGTGGTTTTTCAACACTAACACAAGTGCGAAAAGTGGTTTTTCCACACTAATACAAGTGCAAAAGTGGTTTCCTGCACCAACACAAGTGCGAAAAGTGGTTTTTCAACACTAACACAAGTGCGAAAAGTGGTTTTTCAACACTATCACAAGTGCAAAAAGTGTTTTTTCCACACTAATACAAGTGCAAAAGTAGTTTCCTGCACCAACACAAGTGCGAAAAGTGGTTTTTCAACACTAACACAAGTGCGAAAAGTGGTTTTTCAACACTAACACAAGTGCGAAAAGTGGTTTTTCCACACTAATACAAGTGCAAAAGTGGTTTCCTGCACCAACACAAGTGCGAAAAGTGGTTTTTCAACACTAACACAAGTGCGAAAAGTGGTTTTTCAACACTAACACAAGTGTGAAAAGTGTTTTTTCCACACTAATACAAGTGCAAAAGTGGTTTCCTGCACCAACACAAGTGCGAAAAGCGGTTTTTCAACACTAACATAAGTGCGAAAAGTGGTTTTTCAACACTAACACAAGTGCGAAAAGTGGTTTTTCAACACTATTACAAGTGCAAAAAGTGTTTTTTCCACACTAATACAAGTGCAAAAGTGGTTTCCTGCACCAACACAAGTGCGAAAAGTGGTTTTTCAACACTAACACAAGTGCGAAAAGTGGTTTTTCAACACTATCACAAGTGCAAAAAGTGTTTTTTCCACACTAATACAAGTGCAAAAGTGGTTTGCTGCACCAACACAAGTGCGAAAAGTGGTTTTTCAACACTAACACAAGTGCGAAAAGTGGTTTTTCAACACTAACACAAGTGCGAAAAGTGGTTTTTCCACACTAATACAAGTGCAAAAGTGGTTTCCTACACCAACACAAGTGCGAAAAGTGGTTTTTCAACACTAACACAAGTGCGAAAAGTGGTTTTTCAACACTATCACAAGTGCAAAAAGTGTTTTTCCACACTAATACAAGTGCAAAAGTGGTTTCCTGCACCAACACAAGTGTGAAAAGTGGTTTTTCAACACTAACACAAGTGCTAAAAGGGGTTTTTCAACACTATCACAAGTGCAAAAAGTGTTTTTCCACACTAATACAAGTGCAAAAGTGGTTTCCTGCACCAACACAAGTGCAAAAGTGGTTTCCTGCACCAACACAAGTGCGAAAAGTGGTTTTTCAACACTAACACAAGTGCGAAAAGTGGTTTTTCAACACTAACACAAGTGCGAAAAGTGTTTTTTCCGCACTAATACAAGTGCAAAAGTGGTTTACTGCACCAACACAAGTGCGAAATGTGCTTTTTCAACACTAATACAAGTGCGAAAAGTGGTTTTTCAACACTAACACAAGTGCGAAAAGTGGTTTTTCAACACTATCACAAGTGCAAAAAGTGTTTTTTCCACACTAATACAAGTGCAAAAGTGGTTTCCTGCACCAACACAAGTGCGAAAAGTGGTTTTTCAACACTAACACAAGTGCGAAAAGTGGTTTTTCAACACTAACACAAGTGCGAAAAGTGGTTTTTCCACACTAATACAAGTGCAAAAGTGGTTTACTGCACCAACACAAGTGCGAAAAGTGGTTTTTCAACACTAACACAAGTGCGAAAAGTGGTTTTTCAACACTAACACAAGTGCGAAAAGTGGTTTTTCAACACTATCACAAGTGCAAAAAGTGTTTATTCCACACTAATACAAGTGCAAAAGTGGTTTCCTGCACCAACACAAGTGCGAAAAGTGGTTTTTCAACACTTACACAAGTGCGAAAAGTGGTTTTTCAACACTAACACAAATGCGAAAAGTGTTTTTTCCACACTATTACAAGTGCAAAAGTGGTTTCCTGCACCAACACAAGTGCGAAAAGTAGTTTTTCAACACTAACACAAGTGCGAAAAGTGGTTTTTCAACACTAACACAAGTGCGAAAAGTGGTTTTTCAACACGATCACAAGTGCAAAAAGTGTTTTTTCCACACTAATACAAGTGCAAAAGTGGTTTACTGCACCAACACAAGTGCGAAAAGTGGTTTTTCAACACTAACACAAGTGCGAAAAGTGGTTTTTCAACACTAACACAAGTGCGAAAAGTGGTTTTCCACACTAATACAAGTGCAAAAGTGGTTTACTGCACCAACACAAGTGCAAAAAGTGGTTTTTCAACACTAACTCAAGTGCGAAAAATGGTTTTTCAACACTATCACAAGTGCAAAAAGTGTTTTTTCCACACTAATACAAGTGCAAAAGTGGTTTCCTGCACCAACACAAGTGGGAAAAGTGGTTTTTCAACACTAACACAAGTGCGAAAAGTGGTTTTTCAACACTAACACAAGTGCGAAAAGTGGTTTTTCCACACTAATACAAGTGCAAAAGTGGTTTCCTGCACCAACATAAGTGCGAAAAGTGGTTTTTCAACACTAACACAAGTGCGAAAAGTGGTTTTTCAACACTAACACAAGTGCGAAAAGTGTTTTTTCACACTAATACAAGTGCAAAAGTGGTTTCCTGCACCAACACAAGTGCGAAAAGCTGTTTTTCAACACTAACATAAGTGCGAAAAGTGGTTTTTCAACACTAACACAAGTGCGAAAAGTGGTTTTTCAACACTATTACAAGTGCAAAAAGTGTTTTTTCCACACTAATACAAGTGCAAAAGTGGTTTCCTGCACCAACACAAGTGCGAAAAGTGGTTTTTCAACACTAACACAAGTGCGAAAAGTGGTTTTTCAACACTATCACAAGTGCAAAAAGTGTTTTTTCCACACTAATACAAGTGCAAAAGTGGTTTGCTGCACCAACACAAGTGCGAAAAGTGGTTTTTCAACACTAACACAAGTGCGAAAAGTGGTTTTTCAACACTAACACAAGTGCGAAAAGTGGTTTTTCCACACTAATACAAGTGCAAAAGTGGTTTCCTACACCAACACAAGTGCGAAAAGTGGTTTTTCAACACTAACACAAGTGCGAAAAGTGGTTTTTCAACACTAACACAAGTGCGAAAAGTGGTTTTTCAACACTATCACAAGTGCAAAAAGTGTTTTTTCCACACTAATACAAGTGCAAAAGTGGTTTCCTGCACCAACACAAGTGCGAAAAGTGGTTTTTCAACACTAACACAAGTGCGAAAAGTGGTTTTTCAACACTAACACAAGTGCGAAAAGTGGTTTTTCCACACTAATACAAGTGCAAAAGTGGTTTACTGCACCAACACAAGTGCGAAAAGTGGTTTTTCAACACTAACACAAGTGCGAAAAGTGGTTTTTCAACACTAACACAAGTGCGAAAAGTGGTTTTTCAACACTATCACAAGTGCAAAAAGTGTTTATTCCACACTAATACAAGTGCAAAAGTGGTTTCCTGCACCAACACAAGTGCGAAAAGTGGTTTTTCAACACTTACACAAGTGCGAAAAGTGGTTTTTCAACACTAAGACAAGTGCGAAAAGTGTTTTTTCCACACTAATACAAGTGCAAAAGTGGTTTCCTGCACCAACACAAGTGCGAAAAGTAGTTTTTCAACACTAACACAAGTGCGAAAAGTGGTTTTTCAACACTAACACAAGTGCGAAAAGTGGTTTTTCAACACGATCACAAGTGCAAAAAGTGTTTTTTCCACACTAATACAAGTGCAAAAGTGGTTTACTGCACCAACACAAGTGCGAAAAGTGGTTTTTCAACACTAACACAAGTGCGAAAAGTGGTTTTTCAACACTAACACAAGTGCGAAAAGTGGTTTTTCCACACTAATACAAGTGCAAAAGTGGTTTACTGCACCAACACAAGTGCGAAAAGTGGTTTTTCAACACTAACTCAAGTGCGAAAAATGGTTTTTCAACACTATCACAAGTGCAAAAAGTGTTTTTTCCACACTAATACAAGTGCAAAAGTGGTTTCCTGCACCAACACAAGTGGGAAAAGTGGTTTTTCAACACTAACACAAGTGCGAAAAGTGGTTTTTCAACACTAACACAAGTGCGAAAAGTGGTTTTTCCACACTAATACAAGTGCAAAAGTGGTTTCCTGCACCAACACAAGTGCGAAAAGTGGTTTTTCAACACTAACACAAGTGCGAAAAGTGGTTTTTCAACACTAACACAAGTGCGAAAAGTGTTTTTTCCACACTAATACAAGTGCAAAAGTGGTTTCCTGCACCAACACAAGTGCGAAAAGCTGTTTTTCAACACTAACATAAGTGCGAAAAGTGGTTTTTCAACACTAACACAAGTGCGAAAAGTGGTTTTTCAACACTATTACAAGTGCAAAAAGTGTTTTTTCCACACTAATACAAGTGCAAAAGTGGTTTCCTGCACCAACACAAGTGCGAAAAGTGGTTTTTCAACACTAACACAAGTGCGAAAAGTGGTTTTTCAACACTATCACAAGTGCAAAAAGTGTTTTTTCCACACTAATACAAGTGCAAAAGTGGTTTGCTGCACCAACACAAGTGCGAAAAGTGGTTTTTCAACACTAACACAAGTGCGAAAAGTGGTTTTTTAACACTAACACAAGTGCGAAAAGTGGTTTTTCCACACTAATACAAGTGCAAAAGTGGTTTCCTACACCAACACAAGTGCGAAAAGTGGTTTTTCAACACTAACACAAGTGCGAAAAGTGGTTTTTCAACACTATCACAAGTGCAAAAAGTGTTTTTCCACACTAATACAAGTGCAAAAGTGGTTTCCTGCACCAACACAAGTGTGAAAAGTGGTTTTTCAACACTAACACAAGTGCTAAAAGGGGTTTTTCAACACTATCACAAGTGCAAAAAGTGTTTTTTCCACACTAATACAAGTGCAAAAGTGGTTTCCTGCACCAACACAAGTGCAAAAGTGGTTTCCTGCACCAACACAAGTGCGAAAAGTGGTTTTTCAACACTAACACAAGTGCGAAAAGTGGTTTTTCAACACTAACACAAGTGCGAAAAGTGTTTTTTCCACACTAATACAAGTGCAAAAGTGGTTTACTGCACCAACACAAGTGCGAAATGTGCTTTTTCAACACTAATACAAGTGCGAAAAGTGGTTTTTCAACACTAACACAAGTGCGAAAAGTGGTTTTCAACACTATCACAAGTGCAAAAAGTGTTTTTTCCACACTAATACAAGTGCAAAAGTGGTTTCCTGCACCAACACAAGTGCGAAAAGTGGTTTTTCAACACTAACACAAGTGCGAAAAGTGGTTTTTCAACACTAACACAAGTGCGAAAAGTGGTTTTTCCACACTAATACAAGTGCAAAAGTGGTTTACTGCACCAACACAAGTGCGAAAAGTGGTTTTTCAACACTAACACAAGTGCGAAAAGTGGTTTTTCCACACTAATACAAGTGCAAAAGTGGTTTCCTGCACCAACACAAGTGCGAAAAGTGGTTTTTCAACACTAACACAAGTGCGAAAAGTGGTTTTTCAACACTATCACAAGTGCAAAAAGTGTTTTTTCCACACTAATACAAGTGCAAAAGTAGTTTCCTGCACCAACACAAGTGCGAAAAGTGGTTTTTCAACACTAACACAAGTGCGAAAAGTGGTTTTTCAACACTAACACAAGTGCGAAAAGTGGTTTTTCCACACTAATACAAGTGCAAAAGTGGTTTCCTGCACCAACACAAGTGCGAAAAGTGGTTTTTCAACACTAACACAAGTGCGAAAAGTGGTTTTTCAACACTATCACAAGTGCAAAAAGTGTTTTTTCCACACTAATACAAGTGCAAAAGTGGTTTCCTGCACCAACACAAGTGCGAAAAGTGGTTTTTCAACACTAACACAAGTGCGAAAAGTGGTTTTTCAACACTAACACAAGTGCGAAAAGTGGTTTTTCCACACTAATACAAGTGCAAAAGTGGTTTACTGCACCAACACAAGTGCGAAAAGTGGTTTTTCAACACTAACACAAGTGCGAAAAGTGGTTTTTCAACACTAACACAAGTGCGAAAAGTGGTTTTTCAACACTATCACAAGTGCAAAAAGTGTTTATTCCACACTAATACAAGTGCAAAAGTGGTTTCCTGCACCAACACAAGTGCGAAAAGTGGTTTTTCAACACTTACACAAGTGCGAAAAGTGGTTTTTCAACACTAAGACAAGTGCGAAAAGTGTTTTTTCCACACTAATACAAGTGCAAAAGTGGTTTCCTGCACCAACACAAGTGCGAAAAGTAGTTTTTCAACACTAACACAAGTGCGAAAAGTGGTTTTTCAACACTAACACAAGTGCGAAAAGTGGTTTTTCAACACGATCACAAGTGCAAAAAGTGTTTTTTCCACACTAATACAAGTGCAAAAGTGGTTTACTGCACCAACACAAGTGCGAAAAGTGGTTTTTCAACACTAACACAAGTGCGAAAAGTGGTTTTTCAACACTAACACAAGTGCGAAAAGTGGTTTTTCCACACTAATACAAGTGCAAAAGTGGTTTACTGCACCAACACAAGTGCGAAAAGTGGTTTTTCAACACTAACTCAAGTGCGAAAAATGGTTTTTCAACACTATCACAAGTGCAAAAAGTGTTTTTTCCACACTAATACAAGTGCAAAAGTGGTTTCCTGCACCAACACAAGTGGGAAAAGTGGTTTTTCAACACTAACACAAGTGCGAAAAGTGGTTTTTCAACACTAACACAAGTGCGAAAAGTGGTTTTTCCACACTAATACAAGTGCAAAAGTGGTTTCCTGCACCAACACAAGTGCGAAAAGTGGTTTTTCAACACTAACACAAGTGCGAAAAGTGGTTTTTCAACACTAACACAAGTGCGAAAAGTGTTTTTTCCACACTAATACAAGTGCAAAAGTGGTTTCCTACACCAACACAAGTGCGAAAAGTGGTTTTTCAACACTAACACAAGTGCGAAAAGTGGTTTTTCAACACTATCACAAGTGCAAAAAGTGTTTTTCCACACTAACTCAAGTGCGAAAAATGGTTTTTCAACACTATCACAAGTGCAAAAAGTGTTTTTTCCACACTAATACAAGTGCAAAAGTGGTTTCCTGCACCAACACAAGTGGGAAAAGTGGTTTTTCAACACTAACACAAGTGCGAAAAGTGGTTTTTCAACACTAACACAAGTGCGAAAAGTGGTTTTTCCACACTAATACAAGTGCAAAAGTGGTTTCCTGCACCAACACAAGTGCGAAAAGTGGTTTTTCAACACTAACACAAGTGCGAAAAGTGGTTTTTCAACACTAACACAAGTGCGAAAAGTGTTTTTTCCACACTAATACAAGTGCAAAAGTGGTTTCCTGCACCAACACAAGTGCGAAAAGCTGTTTTTCAACACTAACATAAGTGCGAAAAGTGGTTTTTCAACACTAACACAAGTGCGAAAAGTGGTTTTTCAACACTATTACAAGTGCAAAAAGTGTTTTTTCCACACTAATACAAGTGCAAAAGTGGTTTCCTGCACCAACACAAGTGCGAAAAGTGGTTTTTCAACACTAACACAAGTGCGAAAAGTGGTTTTTCAACACTATCACAAGTGCAAAAAGTGTTTTTTCCACACTAATACAAGTGCAAAAGTGGTTTGCTGCACCAACACAAGTGCGAAAAGTGGTTTTTCAACACTAACACAAGTGCGAAAAGTGGTTTTTTAACACTAACACAAGTGCGAAAAGTGGTTTTTCCACACTAATACAAGTGCAAAAGTGGTTTCCTACACCAACACAAGTGCGAAAAGTGGTTTTTCAACACTAACACAAGTGCGAAAAGTGGTTTTTCAACACTATCACAAGTGCAAAAAGTGTTTTTCCACACTAATACAAGTGCAAAAGTGGTTTCCTGCACCAACATAAGTGTGAAAAGTGGTTTTTCAACACTAACACAAGTGCTAAAAGGGGTTTTTCAACACTATCACAAGTGCAAAAAGTGTTTTTTCCACACTAATACAAGTGCAAAAGTGGTTTCCTGCACCAACACAAGTGCAAAAGTGGTTTCCTGCACCAACACAAGTGCGAAAAGTGGTTTTTCAACACTAACACAAGTGCGAAAAGTGGTTTTTCAACACTAACACAAGTGCGAAAAGTGTTTTTTCCACACTAATACAAGTGCAAAAGTGGTTTACTGCACCAACACAAGTGCGAAATGTGCTTTTTCAACACTAATACAAGTGCGAAAAGTGGTTTTTCAACACTAACACAAGTGCGAAAAGTGGTTTTTCAACACTATCACAAGTGCAAAAAGTGTTTTTTCCACACTAATACAAGTGCAAAAGTGGTTTCCTGCACCAACACAAGTGCGAAAAGTGGTTTTTCAACACTAACACAAGTGCGAAAAGTGGTTTTTCAACACTAACACAAGTGCGAAAAGTGGTTTTTCCACACTAATACAAGTGCAAAAGTGGTTTACTGCACCAACACAAGTGCGAAAAGTGGTTTTTCAACACTAACACAAGTGCGAAAAGTGGTTTTTCCACACTAATACAAGTGCAAAAGTGGTTTCCTGCACCAACACAAGTGCGAAAAGTGGTTTTTCAACACTAACACAAATGCGAAAAGTGGTTTTTCAACACTATCACAAGTGCAAAAAGTGTTTTTTCCACACTAATACAAGTGCAAAAGTAGTTTCCTGCACCAACACAAGTGCGAAAAGTGGTTTTTCAACACTAACACAAGTGCGAAAAGTGGTTTTTCAACACTAACACAAGTGCGAAAAGTGGTTTTTCCACACTAATACAAGTGCAAAAGTGGTTTCCTGCACCAACACAAGTGCGAAAAGTGGTTTTTCAACACTAACACAAGTGCGAAAAGTGGTTTTTCAACACTATCACAAGTGCAAAAAGTGTTTTTTCCACACTAATACAAGTGCAAAAGTGGTTTCCTGCACCAACACAAGTGCGAAAAGTGGTTTTTCAACACTAACACAAGTGCGAAAAGTGGTTTTTCAACACTAACACAAGTGCGAAAAGTGGTTTTTCCACACTAATACAAGTGCAAAAGTGGTTTACTGCACCAACACAAGTGCGAAAAGTGGTTTTTCAACACTAACACAAGTGCGAAAAGTGGTTTTTCAACACTAACACAAGTGCGAAAAGTGGTTTTTCAACACTATCACAAGTGCAAAAAGTGTTTATTCCACACTAATACAAGTGCAAAAGTGGTTTCCTGCACCAACACAAGTGCGAAAAGTGGTTTTTCAACACTTACACAAGTGCGAAAAGTGGTTTTTCAACACTAAGACAAGTGCGAAAAGTGTTTTTTCCACACTAATACAAGTGCAAAAGTGGTTTACTGCACCAACACAAGTGCGAAAAGTAGTTTTTCAACACTAACACAAGTGCGAAAAGTGGTTTTTCAACACTAACACAAGTGCGAAAAGTGGTTTTTCAACACGATCACAAGTGCAAAAAGTGTTTTTTCCACACTAATACAAGTGCAAAAGTGGTTTACTGCACCAACACAAGTGCGAAAAGTGGTTTTTCAACACTAACACAAGTGCGAAAAGTGGTTTTTCAACACTAACACAAGTGCGAAAAGTGGTTTTTCCACACTAATACAAGTGCAAAAGTGGTTTACTGCACCAACACAAGTGCGAAAAGTGGTTTTTCAACACTAACTCAAGTGCGAAAAATGGTTTTTCAACACTATCACAAGTGCAAAAAGTGTTTTTTCCACACTAATACAAGTGCAAAAGTGGTTTCCTGCACCAACACAAGTGGGAAAAGTGGTTTTTCAACACTAACACAAGTGCGAAAAGTGGTTTTTCAACACTAACACAAGTGCGAAAAGTGGTTTTTCCACACTAATACAAGTGCAAAAGTGGTTTCCTGCACCAACACAAGTGCGAAAAGTGGTTTTTCAACACTAACACAAGTGCGAAAAGTGGTTTTTCAACACTAACACAAGTGCGAAAAGTGTTTTTTCCACACTAATACAAGTGCAAAAGTGGTTTCCTGCACCAACACAAGTGCGAAAAGCTGTTTTTCAACACTAACATAAGTGCGAAAAGTGGTTTTTCAACACTAACACAAGTGCGAAAAGTGGTTTTTCAACACTATTACAAGTGCAAAAAGTGTTTTTTCCACACTAATACAAGTGCAAAAGTGGTTTCCTGCACCAACACAAGTGCGAAAAGTGGTTTTTCAACACTAACACAAGTGCGAAAAGTGGTTTTTCAACACTATCACAAGTGCAAAAAGTGTTTTTTCCACACTAATACAAGTGCAAAAGTGGTTTGCTGCACCAACACAAGTGCGAAAAGTGGTTTTTCAACACTAACACAAGTGCGAAAAGTGGTTTTTCAACACTAACACAAGTGCGAAAAGTGGTTTTTCCACACTAATACAAGTGCAAAAGTGGTTTCCTACACCAACACAAGTGCGAAAAGTGGTTTTTCAACACTAACACAAGTGCGAAAAGTGGTTTTTCAACACTATCACAAGTGCAAAAAGTGTTTTTCCACACTAATACAAGTGCAAAAGTGGTTTCCTGCACCAACACAAGTGTGAAAAGTGGTTTTTCAACACTAACACAAGTGCTAAAAGGGGTTTTTCAACACTATCACAAGTGCAAAAAGTGTTTTTTCCACACTAATACAAGTGCAAAAGTGGTTTCCTGCACCAACACAAGTGCAAAAGTGGTTTCCTGCACCAACACAAGTGCGAAAAGTGGTTTTTCAACACTAACACAAGTGCAAAAGTGGTTTTTCAACACTAACACAAGTGCGAAAAGTGGTTTTTCCACACTAATACAAGTGCAAAAGTGGTTTACTGCACCAACACAAGTGCGAAAAGTGGTTTTTCAACACTAACACAAGTGCGAAAAGTGGTTTTTCCACACTAATACAAGTGCAAAAGTGGTTTCCTGCACCAACACAAGTGCGAAAAGTGGTTTTTCAACACTAACACAAGTGCGAAAAGTGGTTTTTCAACACTATCACAAGTGCAAAAAGTGTTTTTTCCACACTAATACAAGTGCAAAAGTAGTTTCCTGCACCAACACAAGTGCGAAAAGTGGTTTTTCAACACTAACACAAGTGCGAAAAGTGGTTTTTCAACACTAACACAAGTGCGAAAAGTGGTTTTTCCACACTAATACAAGTGCAAAAGTGGTTTCCTGCACCAACACAAGTGCGAAAAGTGGTTTTTCAACACTAACACAAGTGCGAAAAGTGGTTTTTCAACACTAACACAAGTGCGAAAAGTGTTTTTTCCACACTAATACAAGTGCAAAAGTGGTTTCCTGCACCAACACAAGTGCGAAAAGCGGTTTTTCAACACTAACATAAGTGCGAAAAGTGGTTTTTCAACACTAACACAAGTGCGAAAAGTGGTTTTTCAACACTATTACAAGTGCAAAAAGTGTTTTTTTCCACACTAATACAAGTGCAAAAGTGGTTTCCTGCACCAACACAAGTGCGAAAAGTGGTTTTTCAACACTAACACAAGTGCGAAAAGTGGTTTTTCAACACTATCACAAGTGCAAAAAGTGTTTTTTCCACACTAATACAAGTGCAAAAGTGGTTTGCTGCACCAACACAAGTGCGAAAAGTGTTTTTCAACACTAACACAAGTGCGAAAAAGTGGTTTTTTCAACACTAACACAAGTGCGAAAAGTGGTTTTTCCACACTAATACAAGTGCAAAAGTGGTTTCCTACACCAACACAAGTGCGAAAAGTGGTTTTTCAACACTAACACAAGTGCGAAAAGTGGTTTTTCAACACTATCACAAGTGCAAAAAGTGTTTTTCCACACTAATACAAGTGCAAAAGTGGTTTCCTGCACCAACACAAGTGTGAAAAGTGGTTTTTCAACACTAACACAAGTGCTAAAAGGGGTTTTTCAACACTATCACAAGTGCAAAAAGTGTTTTTTCCACACTAATACAAGTGCAAAAGTGGTTTCCTGCACCAACACAAGTGCAAAAGTGGTTTCCTGCACCAACACAAGTGCGAAAAGTGGTTTTTCAACACTAACACAAGTGCGAAAAGTGGTTTTTCAACACTAACACAAGTGCGAAAAGTGTTTTTTCCACACTAATACAAGTGCAAAAGTGGTTTACTGCACAACACAAGTGCGAAATGTGCTTTTTCAACACTAATACAAGTGCGAAAAGTGGTTTTTCAACACTAACACAAGTGCGAAAAGTGGTTTTTCAACACTATCACAAGTGCAAAAAGTGTTTTTTCCACACTAATACAAGTGCAAAAGTGGTTTCCTGCACCAACACAAGTGCGAAAAGTGGTTTTTCAACACTAACACAAGTGCGAAAAGTGGTTTTTCAACACTAACACAAGTGCGAAAAGTGGTTTTTCCACACTAATACAAGTGCAAAAGTGGTTTACTGCACCAACACAAGTGCGAAAAGTGGTTTTTCAACACTAACACAAGTGCGAAAAGTGGTTTTTCCACACTAATACAAGTGCAAAAGTGGTTTCCTGCACCAACACAAGTGCGAAAAGTGGTTTTTCAACACTAACACAAGTGCGAAAAGTGGTTTTTCAACACTATCACAAGTGCAAAAAGTGTTTTTTCCACACTAATACAAGTGCAAAAGTAGTTTCCTGCACCAACACAAGTGCGAAAAGTGGTTTTTCAACACTAACACAAGTGCGAAAAGTGGTTTTTCAACACTAACACAAGTGCGAAAAGTGGTTTTTCCAGCACTAATACAAGTGCAAAAGTGGTTTCCTGCACCAACACAAGTGCGAAAAAGTGGTTTTTCAACACTAACACAAGTGCGAAAAGTGGTTTTTTCAACACTATCACAAGTGCAAAAAGTGTTTTTTCCACACTAATACAAGTGCAAAAGTGGTTTCCTGCACCAACACAAGTGCGAAAAGTGGTTTTTCAACACTAACACAAGTGCGAAAAGTGGTTTTTCAACACTAACACAAGTGCGAAAAGTGGTTTTTCCACACTAATACAAGTGCAAAAGTGGTTTCCTGCACCAACACAAGTGCGAAAAGTAGTTTTTCAACACTACACAAGTGCGAAAAGTGGTTTTTCAACACTAACACAAGTGCGAAAAGTGGTTTTTCAACACGATCACAAGTGCAAAAAGTGTTTTTTCCACACTAATACAAGTGCAAAAGTGGTTTACTGCACCAACACAAGTGCGAAAAGTGGTTTTTCAACACTAACACAAGTGCGAAAAGTGGTTTTTCAACACTAACACAAGTGCGAAAAGTGGTTTTTCCACACTAATACAAGTGCAAAAAGTGGTTTACTGCACCAACACAAGTGCGAAAAGTGGTTTTTCAACACTAACTCAAGTGCGAAAAATGGTTTTTCAACACTATCACAAGTGCAAAAAGTGTTTTTTCCACACTAATACAAGTGCAAAAGTGGTTTCCTGCACCAACACAAGTGGGAAAAGTGGTTTTTCAACACTAACACAAGTGCGAAAAGTGGTTTTTCAACACTAACACAAGTGCGAAAAGTGGTTTTTCCACACTAATACAAGTGCAAAAGTGGTTTCCTGCACCAACACAAGTGCGAAAAGTGGTTTTTCAACACTAACACAAGTGCGAAAAGTGGTTTTTCAACACTAACACAAGTGCGAAAAGTGTTTTTTCCACACTAATACAAGTTGCAAAAGTGGTTTCCTACACCAACACAAGTGCGAAAAGTGGTTTTTCAACACTAACACAAGTGCGAAAAGTGGTTTTTCAACACTATCACAAGTGCAAAAGTGTTTTTCCACACTAACCTCAAGTGCGAAAAATGGTTTTTTCAACACTATCACAAGTGCAAAAAGTGTTTTTTCCACACTAATACAAGTGCAAAAGTGGTTTCCTGCACCAACACAAGTGGGAAAAGTGGTTTTTCAACACTAACACAAGTGCGAAAAGTGTTTTTCAACACTAACACAAGTGCGAAAAGTGGTTTTTCCACACTAATACAAGTGCAAAAGTGGTTTCCTGCACCAACACAAGTGCGAAAAGTGGTTTTTCAACACTAACACAAGTGCGAAAAGTGGTTTTTCAACACTAACACAAGTGCGAAAAGTGTTTTTTCCACACTAATACAAGTGCAAAAGTGGTTTCCTGCACCAACACAAGTGCGAAAAGCTGTTTTTCAACACTAACATAAGTGCGAAAAGTGGTTTTTCAACACTAACACAAGTGTGAAAGTGGTTTTTCAACACTATTACAAGTGCAAAAAGTGTTTTTTCCACACTAATACAAGTGCAAAAGTGGTTTCCTGCACCAACACAAGTGCGAAAAGTGGTTTTTCAACACTAACACAAGTGCGAAAAGTGGTTTTTCAACACTATCACAAGTGCAAAAAGTGTTTTTTCCACACTAATACAAGTGCAAAAGTGGTTTGCTGCACCAACACAAGTGCGAAAAGTGGTTTTTCAACACTAACACAAGTGCGAAAAGTGGTTTTTTTAACACTAACACAAGTGCGAAAAGTGGTTTTTCCACACTAATACAAGTGCAAAAGTGGTTTCCTACACCAACACAAGTGCGAAAAGTGGTTTTTCAACACTAACACAAGTGCGAAAAGTGGTTTTTCAACACTATCACAAGTGCAAAAAGTGTTTTTCCACACTAATACAAGTGCAAAAGTGGTTTCCTGCACCAACACAAGTGTGAAAAGTGGTTTTTCAACACTAACACAAGTGCTAAAAGGGGTTTTTCAACACTATCACAAGTGCAAAAAGTGTTTTTCCACACTAATACAAGTGCAAAAGTGGTTTCCTGCACCAACACAAGTGCAAAAGTGGTTTCCTGCACCAACACAAGTGCGAAAAGTGGTTTTCAACACTAACACAAGTGCGAAAAGTGGTTTTTCAACACTAACACAAGTGCGAAAAGTGTTTTTTCCACACTAATACAAGTGCAAAAGTGGTTTACTGCACCAACACAAGTGCGAAATGTGCTTTTTCAACACTAATACAAGTGCGAAAAGTGGTTTTTCAACACTAACACAAGTGCGAAAAGTGGTTTTTCAACACTATCACAAGTGCAAAAAGTGTTTTTTTCCACACTAATACAAGTGCAAAAGTGGTTTCCTGCACCAACACAAGTGCGAAAAGTGGTTTTTCAACACTAACACAAGTGCGAAAAGTGGTTTTTCAACACTAACACAAGTGCGAAAAGTGGTTTTTCCACACTAATACAAGTGCAAAAGTGGTTTACTGCACCAACACAAGTGCGAAAAGTGGTTTTTCAACACTAACACAAGTGCGAAAAGTGGTTTTTCCACACTAATACAAGTGCAAAAGTGGTTTCCTGCACCAACACAAGTGCGAAAAGT
>NW_027618976.1:0-56080 GCF_964187855.1 Myxine glutinosa
ACACTAACACAAGTGCGAAAAGTGTTTTTTCCACACTAATACAAGTGCAAAAGTGGTTTCCTGCACCAACACAAGTGCGAAAAGTGGTTTTTCAACACTAACACAAGTGCGAAAAGTGGTTTTTCAACACTAACACAAGTGCGAAAAGTGTTTTTTCCACACTAATACAAGTGCAAAAGTGGTTTCCTGCACCAACACAAGTGCGAAAAAGTGGTTTTTCAACACTAACACAAGTGCGGAAAAGTGGTTTTTCAACACAAACACAAGTGCGAAAAGTGTTTTTTCCACACTAATACAAGTGCAAAAGTGGTTTCCTGCACCAACACTAAGTGCGAAAAGTGGTTTTTCAACACTAACACAAGTGCGAAAAGTGGTTTTTCAACACTAACACAAGTGCGAAAAGTGTTTTTTCCACACTAATACAAGTGCAAAAGTGGTTTCCTGCACCAACACAAGTGCGAAAAGTGGTTTTTCAACACTAACACAAGTGCGAAAAGTGGTTTTTCAACACTAACACAAGTGCGAAAAGTGTATTTTCCACACTAATACAAGTGCAAAAGTGGTTTACTGCACCAACACAAGTGCGAAAAGTGGTTTTTCAACACTAACACACGTGCGAAAAGTGGTTTTTTCAACACTAACACAAGTGCGAAAAGTGTTTTTTCCACACTAATACAAGTGCAAAAGTGGTTTCCTGCACCAACACAAGTGCGAAAAGTGGTTTTTCAACACTAACACAAGTGCGGAAAGTGGTTTTTCAACACTAACACAAGTGCGAAAAGTGTTTTTTCCACACGAATACAAGTGCAAAAGTGGTTTCCTGCACCAACACAAGTGTGAAAAGTGGTTTTTCAATACGAACACAAGTGCAAAAAGTGGTTTTTCAACACTAACACAAGTGCGAAAAGTGGTTTTTCAACACTGACACAAGTGCGAAAAGTGGTTTTTCAACACTAACACAAGTGCGAAAAGTGTTTTTTCCACACTAATACAAGTGCAAAAGTGGTTCCTGCACCAACACAAGTGCGAAAAGTGGTTTTTCAACACCAACACCAGTGCGAAAATTGGTTTTTCAACACTAACACAAGTGCGAAAAGTGGTTTTTCAACACTAACACAAGTGCGAAAAGTGGTTTTTCAACATTAACACAAGTGCGAAAAGTGGTTTTTCAACACTAACACAAGTGCGAAAAGTGTTTTTTCCACACTAATACAAGTGCAAAAGTGGTTTCCTGCACCAACACAAGTGCGAAAAGTGGTTTTTCAACACCAACACAAGTGCGAAATGTGGTTTTTCAACACTAACACAAGTGCGAAAAGTGGTTTTTCAACACTAACACAAGTGCGAAAAGTGTTTTTTCCACACTAATACAAGTGCAAAAGTGGTTTCCTGCACCAACACAAGTGTGAAAAGTGGTTTTTCAACACGAACAAAGTGCGAAAAGTGGTTTTTCAACACTAACACAAGTGCGAAAAGTGTTTTTTCCACACTAATACAAGTGCAAAAGTGGTTCCTGCACCAACACAAGTGCGAAAAGTGGTTTTTCAACACTAACACAAGTGCGAAAAGTGGTTTTTCAACACTAACACAAGTGCGAAAAGTGGTTTTTCAACACTAACACAAGTGCGAAAAGTGTTTTTTCCACACTAATACAAGTGCAAAAGTGGTTTCCTGCACCAACACAAGTGCGAAAAGTGGTTTTTCAACACTAACACAAGTGCGAAAAGTGGTTTTTCAACACTAACACAAGTGCGAAAAGTGTTTTTTCCACACGAATACAAGTGCAAAAGTGGTTTCCTGCACCAACACAAGTGCAAAAAGTGGTTTTTCAACACTAACACAAGTGCAAAAAGTGGTTTTTCAACACTAACACAAGTGCGAAAAGTGGTTTTTCAACACTAACACAAGTGCGAAAAGTGTTTTTTCCACACTAATACAAGTGCAAAAGTGGTTTCCTGCACCAACACAAGTGCGAAAAGTGGTTTTTCAACACTAACACAAGTGCGAAAAGTGGATTTTCAACACGAGCACAAGTGCGAAAAGTGGTTTTTCAACACTAACACAAGTGCGAAAAGTGGTTTTTCAACACTAACACAAGTGCAAAAAGTGTTTTTTCCACACTAATACAAGTGCAAAAGTGGTTTCCTGCACCAACACAAGTGCGAAAAGTGGTGTCCTGCACCAACACAAGTGCGAAAGTGGTTTTTCAACACTAACACAAGTGCGAAAAGTGGTTTTTCAACACTAACACAAGTGCGAAAAGTGGTTTTTCAACACTAACACAAGTGCGAAAAGTGGTTTTTCAACACTAACACAAGTGCGAAAAGTGGTTTTTCAACACTAACACAAGTGCGAAAAGTGTTTTTTCCACACTAATACAAGTGCAAAAGTGGTTTCCTGCACCAACACAAGTGCAAAAAGTGGTTTTTCAACACTAACACAAGTGCGAAATGTGGTTTTTTCAACACTAACACAAGTGCGAAAAGTGGTTTTTCAACACTAACACAAGTGCGAAAAGTGTTTTTTCCACACTAATACAAGCGCAAATGTGGTTTCCTGCACCAACACAAGTGCGAAAAGTGGTTTTTCAACACTAACAAAGTGCGAAAAGTGGTTTTTCAACACTAACACAAGTGCGAAAAGTGTTTTTTCCACACTAATACAAGTGCAAAAGTGGTTTCCTGCACCAACACAAGTGCAAAAAGTGGTTTTTCAACACTAACACAAGTGCGAAAAGTGGTTTTTCAACACTAACACAAGTGCGAAAAGTGGTTTTTCAACACTAACACAAGTGCGAAAAGTGTTTTTTCCACACTAATACAAGTGCAAAAGTGGTTTCCTGCACCAACACAAGTGCGAAAAGTGGTTTTTCAACACTAACACAAGTGCGGAAAGTGGTTTTTCAACACTAACACAAGTGCGAAAAGTGTTTTTTCCACACTAATACAAGTGCAAAAGTGGTTTCCTGCACCAACACAAGTGCAAAAAGTGGTTTTTCAACACTAACACAAGTGCAAAAAGTGGTTTTTCAACACTAACACAAGTGCGAAAAGTGGTTTTTCAACACAAACACAAGTGCGAAAAGTGTTTTTTCCACACTAATACAAGTGCAAAAGTGGTTTCCTGCACCAACATAAGTGCGAAAAGTGGTTTTTCAACACTAAGACAAGTGCGAAAAGTGGTTTTTCAACACTAACACAAGTGCGAAAAGTGTTTTTTCCACACTAATACAAGTGCAAAAGTGGTTTCCTGCACCAACACAAGTGCGAAAAGTGGTTTTTTCAACACTAACACAAGTGCGAAAAGTGGTTTGTCAACACTAACACAAGTGCGAAAAGTGGTTTTTCAACACTAACACAAGTGCGAAAAGTGTATTTTCCACACTAATACAAGTGCAAAAGTGGTTTACTGCACCAACACAAGTGCGAAAAGTGGTTTTTCAACACTAACACAAGTGCGAAAAGTGTTTTTTCAACACTAACACAAGTGCGAAAAGTGTTTTTTCCACACTAATACAAGTGCAAAAGTGGTTTCCTGCACAAACACAAGTGCGAAAAGTGGTTTTTCAACACTAACACAAGTGCGGAAAGTGGTTTTTCAACACTAACACAAGTGCGAAAAGTGTTTTTTCCACACGAATACAAGTGCAAAAGTGGTTTCCTGCACCAACACAAGTGTGAAAAGTGGTTTTTCAACACGAACACAAGTGCAAAAAGTGGTTTTTCAACACTAACACAAGTGCGAAAAGTGGTTTTTCAACACTGACACAAGTGCGAAAAGTGGTTTTTCAACACTAACACAAGTGCGAAAAGTGTTTTTTCCACACTAATACAAGTGCAAAAGTGGTTCCTGCACCAACACAAGTGCGAACAGTGGTTTTTCAACACTAACACAAGTGCGAAAAGTGGTTTTTCAACACTAACACAAGTGCGAAAAGTGTTTTTTCCACACTAATACAAGTGCAAAAGTGGTTTCCTGCACCAACACAAGTGCGAAAAGTGGTTTTTCAACACTAACACAAGTGCGAAAAGTGGTTTTTCAACACTAACACAAGTGCGAAAAGTGGTTTTTCAACACTAACACAAGTGCGAAAAGTGTTTTTTCCACACTAATACAAGTGCAAAAGTGGTTTCCTGCACCAACACAAGTGCGAAAAGTGGTTTTTCAACACTAACACAAGTGCGAAAAGTGGTTTTTCAACACTAACACAAGTGCGAAAAGTGTTTTTTCCACACTAATACAAGTGCAAAAGTGGTTTCCTGCACAACACAAGTGCGAAAAGTGGTTTTTCAACACTAACACAAGTGCGAAAAGTGGTTTTTCAACACTAACACAAGTGCGAAAAGTGGTTTTTCAACACTAACACAAGTGCGAAAAGTGCATTTTCCACACTAACACAAGTGCGAAAAGTGGTTTTTCAACACTAACACAAGTGCGAAAAGTGTTTTTTCCACACTAATACAAGTGCAAAAGTGGTTTCCTGCACCAACACAAGTGCGAAAAGTGGTTTTTCAACACTAACACAAGTGCGAAAAGTGGTTTTTCAACACTAACACAAGTGCGAAAAGTGTTTTTTCCACACTAATACAAGTGCAAAAGTGGTTTCCTGCACCAACACAAGTGCGAAAAGTGGTTTTTCAACACTAACACAAGTGCGGAAAGTGGTTTTTCAACACAAACACAAGTGCGAAAAGTGTTTTTTCCACACTAATACAAGTGCAAAAGTGGTTTCCTGCACCAACATAAGTGCGAAAAGTGGTTTTTCAACACTAACACAAGTGCGAAAAGTGGTTTTTCAACACTAACACAAGTGCGAAAAGTGTTTTTTCCACACTAATACAAGTGCAAAAGTGGTTTCCTGCACCAACACAAGTGCGAAAAGTGGTTTTTCAACACTAACACAAGTGCGAAAAGTGGTTTTTCAACACTAACACAAGTGCGAAAAGTGTATTTTCACACTAATACAAGTGCAAAAGTGGTTTACTGCACCAACACAAGTGCGAAAAGTGGTTTTTCAACACTAACACACGTGCGAAAAGTGGTTTTTCAACACTAACACAAGTGCGAAAAGTGTTTTTTCCACACTAATACAAGTGCAAAAGTGGTTTCCTGCACCAACACAAGTGCGAAAAAGTGGTTTTTCAACACTAACACAAGTGCGGAAAGTGGTTTTTCAACACTAACACAAGTGCGAAAAGTGTTTTTTCCACACGAATACAAGTGCAAAAGTGGTTTCCTGCACCAACACAAGTGTGAAAAGTGGTTTTTCAATACGAACACAAGTGCAAAAAGTGGTTTTTCAACACTAACACAAGTGCGAAAAGTGGTTTTTCAACACTGACACAAGTGCGGAAAAGTGGTTTTTCAACACTAACACAAGTGCGAAAAGTGTTTTTTCCACACTAATACAAGTGCAAAAGTGGTTCCTGCACCAACACAAGTGCGAAAAGTGGTTTTTCAACACCAACACCAGTGCGAAAATTGGTTTTTCAACACTAACACAAGTGCGAAAAGTGGTTTTTCAACACTAACACAAGTGCGAAAAGTGGTTTTTCAACATTAACACAAGTGCGAAAAGTGGTTTTTCAACACTAACACAAGTGCGAAAAGTGTTTTTTCCACACTAAAAAGTGTTTTTTCCACACTAATACAAGTGCAAAAGTGGTTTCCTGCACCAACACAAGTGCGAAAAGTGGTTTTTCACACAACACAAGTGCGAAATGTGGTTTTTCAACACTAACACAAGTGCGAAAAGTGGTTTTTCAACACTAACACAAGTGCGAAAAGTGTTTTTTCCACACTAATTACAAGTGCAAAAGTGGTTTCCTGCACCAACACAAGTGTGAAAAGTGGTTTTTCAACACGAACAAAGTGCGAAAAGTGGTTTTTCAACACTAACACAAGTGCGAAAAGTGTTTTTTCCACACTAATACAAGTGCAAAAGTGGTTCCTGCACCAACACAAGTGCGAAAAGTGGTTTTTCAACACTAACACAAGTGCGAAAAGTGGTTTTCAACACTAACACAAGTGCGAAAGTGGTTTTTCAACACTAACACAAGTGCGAAAAGTGTTTTTTCCCACTAATACAAGTGCAAAAGTGGTTTCCTGCACCAACACAAGTGCGAAAAGTGGTTTTTCAACACTAACACAAGTCGAAAAGTGGTTTTCAACACTAACACAAGTGCGAAAAGTGTTTTTTTCCACACGAATACAAGTGCAAAAAGTGGTTTCCTGCACCAACACAAGTGCAAAAAGTGGTTTTTCAACACTAACACAAGTGCAAAAGTGGTTTTTCAACACTAACACAAGTGCGAAAAGTGGTTTTTCAACACTAACACAAGTGCGAAAAGTGTTTTTTCCACACTATACAAGTGCAAAAGTGGTTTCCTGCACCAACACAAGTGCGAAAGTGTTTCTTCAACACTAACACAAGTGCGAAAAGTGGATTTTCAACACGAGCACAAGTGCGAAAGTGGTTTTTCAACACTAACACAAGTGCGAAAAGTGGTTTTTCAACACTAACACAAGTGCAAAAGTGTTTTATTCCACACTAATACAAGTGCAAAAGTGGTTTCCTGCACACCAACACAAGTGCGAAAAGTGGTTTTTCAACACTAACACAAGTGCGAAAAGTGGTTTTCAACACTAACGCAAGTGCGAAAAGTGTTTTTTCCACACTAATACATGCAAAAGTGTTTCCTGCACCACACAAGTGCAAAAGTGGTTTTCAACACTAAACAAGTGCGAAAAGTGGTTTTTCAACACTAACACAAGTGCGAAAAGTGTTTTTTCTCACTAATACAAGTGCAAAAGTGGTTTCCTGCACCAACACAAGTGCGAAAAGTGGTTTTTCAACACTAACAAGTGCGAAAAGTGGTTTTTCAACACTAACACAAGTGCGAAAAGTGATTTTTCCACACTAATACAGTGCAAAAGTGGTTTCCTGCACCAACACAAGTGCGAAAAGTGGTTTTTCAACACTAACACAAGTGCGAAAAGTGGTTTTTCAACACTAACACAAGTGTGAAAAGTGGTTTTTCAACATTAACACAAGTGCGAAAAGTGGTTTTTCAACACTAACACAAGTGCAAAAAGTGTTTTTTCCACACTAATACAAGTGCAAAAGTGGTTTCCTGTACCAACACAAGTGCGAAAAGTGGTTTCTCAACACTAACACTACTGCGAAATGTGGTTTTTCAACACTAACACAGGTGCGAAAAGTGGTTTTTCAACACTAACACAAGTGCGAAAAGTGTTTTTTCCACACTAATACAAGTGCAAAAGTGGTTTCCTGCACCAACACAAGTGCGAAAAGTGTTTTTTCAACATGAAGAAAGTGCAAAAAGTGGTTTTTCAACACTAACACAAGTGCGAAAAGTGTTTTTTCCACACTAATACAAGTGCAAAAGTGGTTCCTGCACCAACACAAGTGCGAAAAGTGGTTTTTCAACACTAACACAATTGCGAAAAGTGTTTTTTCCACACTAATACAAGTGCAAATGTTGTTTCTTGCACCAAGACAAGTGCGAAAAGTGGTTTATCAACACTAACACAAGTGCGAAAAGTGGTTTTTCAACACTAACACAAGTGCGAAAAGTGTTTTTTCCACACTAATACAAGTGCAAAAGTGGTTTTCTGCAACAACACAAGTGCGAAAAGTGGTTTTTCAACACTAATACAAGTGCGAAAAGTGGTTTTTCAACACTAACACAAGTGCGAAAAGTGGTTTTTCAACACTGACACAAGTGCAAAAAGTGGTTTTTCAACACTAACACAAGTGCGAAAAGTGTTTTTTCCACACTAATACAAGTGCAAAAGTGGTTTCCTGCACCAACACAAGTGCGAAAAGTGGTTTTTCAACACTAACACAAGTGCGAAAAGTGGTTTTTCAACACTAACACAAGTGCAAAAAGTGTTTTTTCCACACTAATACAAGTGCAAAAGTGGTTTCCTGCACCAACACAAGTGCGAAAAGTGGTTTTTCAACACTAACACAAGTGCGAAAAGTGGTTTTTCAACACTAACGCAAGTGCAAAAAGTGTTTTTTCCACACTAATACAAGTGCAAAAGTGGTTTCCTGCACCAACACAAGTGCGAAAAGTGGTTTTTCAACACTAACACAAGTGCGAAAAGTGGTTTTTCAACACTAACACAAGTGCGAAAAGTGTTTTTTCCACACTAATACAAGTGCAAAAGTGGTTTCCTGCACCAACACAAGTGCGAAAAGTGGTTTTTCAACACTAACACAAGTGCGAAAAGTGGTTTTTCAACACTAACACAAGTGCGAAAAGTGGTTTTTCAACACAAACACAAGTGCGAAAAGTGGTTTTTCAACACTGACACAAGTGCGAAAAGTGGTTTTCAACACTAACACAAGTGCGAAAAGTGTTTTTTCCACACTAATACAAGTGCAAAAGTGGTTTCCTGCACCAACACAAGTGCGAAAAGTGGTTTTTCAACACTAACACAAGTGCGAAAAGTGGTTTTTCAACACTAACACAAGTGCGAAAAGTGTTTTTTCCACACTAATACAAGTGCAAAAGTGGTTTCCTGCACCAACACAAGTGCGAAAAGTGGTTTTTCAACACTAACACAAGTGCGAAAAGTGGTTTTTCAACACTAACACAAGTGCGAAAAGTGGTTTTTCAACACTAACACTAGTGCGAAAAGTGTTTTTTCCACACTAATACAAGTGCAAAAGTGGTTTCCTGCACCAACACAAGTGCGAAAAGTGGTTTTTCAACACTAACACAAGTGCGAAAAGTGGTTTTTCAACACTAACACAAGTGCGACAAGTGTTTTTTCCACACTAATACAAGTGCAAAAGTGGTTTCCTGCACCAACACCAGTGCGAAAAGTGGTTTTTCAACACTAACACAAGTGCGAAAAGTGGTTTTTCAACACTAACACAAGTGCGAAAAGTGGTTTTTCAACACTAACACAAGTGCGAAAAGTGTTTTTTCCACACTAATACAAGTGCAAAAGTGGTTTCCTGCACCAACACAAGTGCGAAAAGTGGTTTTTCAACACTAACACAAGTGCGAAAAGTGGTTTTTCAACACTAACACAAGTGCGAAAAGTGGTTTTTCAACACTAACACAAGTGCGAAAAGTGGTTTTTCAACACTAACACAAGTGCGAAAAGTGGTTTTTCAACACTAACACAAGTGCGAAAAGTGGTTTTTCAACACTAACACAAGTGCGAAAAGTGGTTTTTCAACACTAACACAAGTGCGAAAAGTGGTTTTTCAACACAAACACAAGTGCGAAAAGTGGTTTTTCAACACTAACACAAGTGCGAAAAGTGGTTTTTCAACACAAACACAAGTGCGAAAAGTGGTTTTTCAACACTAACACAAGTGCGAAAAGTGGTTTTTCAACACTAACACAAGTGCGAAAAGTGGTTTTTCAACACAAACACAAGTGCGAAAAGTGGTTTTTCAACACTGACACAAGTGCGAAAAGTGGTTTTTCAACACTAACACAAGTGCGAAAAGTGTTTTTTCCACACTAATACAAGTGCAAAAGTGGTTTCCTGCACCAACACAAGTGCGAAAAGTGGTTTTTCAACACTAACACAAGTGCGAAAAGTGGTTTTTCAACACTAACACAAGTGCGAAAAGTGTTTTTTCCACACTAATACAAGTGCAAAAGTGGTTTCCTGCACCAACACAAGTGCGAAAAGTGGTTTTTCAACACTAACACAAGTGCGAAAAGTGGTTTTTCAACACTAACACAAGTGCGAAAAGTGGTTTTTCAACACTAACACTTGTGCGAAAAGTGTTTTTTCCACACTAATACAAGTGCAAAAGTGGGTTCCTGCACCAACACAAGTGCGAAAAGTGGTTTTTCAACACTAACACAAGTGCGAAAAGTGGTTTTTCAACACTAACACAAGTGCGACAAGTGTTTTTTCCACACTAATACAAGTGCAAAAGTGGTTTCCTGCGCCAACACAAGTGCAAAAAGTGGTTTTTCAACACTAACACAAGTGCGAAAAGTGGTTTTTCAACACTGACACAAGTGCGAAAAATGGTTTTTCAACACTAACACAAGTGCGAAAAGTGTTTTTTCCACACTAATACAAGTGCAAAAGTGGTTTCCTGCACCAACACAAGTGCGAAAAGTGGTTTTTCAACACTAACACAAGTGCGAAAAGTGGTTTTTCAACACTAACACAAGTGCGAAAAGTGTTTTTTCCACACTAATACAAGTGCAAAAGTGGTTTCCTGCACCAACACAAGTGCTAAAAGTGGTTTTTCAACACTAACACAAGTGCGAAAAGTGGTTTTTCAACACTAACACAAGTGCGAAAAGTGGTTTTTCAACACTAACACAAGTGCGAAAAGTGGTTTTTCAACACAAACACAAGTGCGAAAAGTGGTTTTTCAACACTGACACAAGTGCGAAAAGTGGTTTTTCAACACTAACACAAGTGCGAAAAGTGTTTTTTCCACACTAATACAAGTGCGAAAAGTGGTTTTTCAACACTAACACAAGTGCGAAAAGTGGTTTTTCAACACTAACACAAGTGCGAAAAGTGGTTTTTCAACACTAACACAAGTGCGAAAAGTGGTTTTTCAACACTAATACAAGTGCAAAAGTGGTTTCCTGCGCCAACACAAGTGCAAAAAGTGGTTTTTCAACACTAACACAAGTGCGAAAAGTGGTTTTTCAACACTGACACAAGTGCGAAAAATGGTTTTTCAACACTAACACAAGTGCGAAAAGTGTTTTTTCCACACTAATACAAGTGCAAAAGTGGTTTCCTGCACCAACACAAGTGCGAAAAGTGGTTTTTCAACACTAACACAAGTGCGAAAAGTGGTTTTTCAACACTAACACAAGTGCAAAAAGTGTTTTTTCCACACTAATACAAGTGCAAAAGTGGTTTCCTGCACCAACACAAGTGCTAAAAGTGGTTTTTCAACACTAACACAAGTGCGAAAAGTGGTTTTTCAACACTAACACAAGTGCGAAAAGTGGTTTTTCAACATTAACACAAGTGCGAAAAGTGGTTTTTCAACACTAACACAAGTGCGAAAAGTGTTTTTTCCACACTAATACAAGTGCAAAAGTGGTTTCCTGCACCAACACAAGTGCGAAAAGTGGTTTTTCAACACCAACACAAGTGCGAAATGTGGTTTTTCAACACTAACACAAGTGCGAAAAGTGGTTTTTCAACACTAACACAAGTGCGAAAAGTGTTTTTTCCACACTAATACAAGTGCAAAAGTGGTTTCCTGCACCAACACAAGTGCGAAAAGTGGTTTTTCAACACGAACAAAGTGCGAAAAGTGGTTTTTCAACACTAACACAAGTGCGAAAAGTGTTTTTTCCACACTAATACAAGTGCAAAAGTGGTTCCTGCACCAACACAAGTGCGAAAAGTGGTTTTTCAACACTAACACAAGTGCGAAAAGTGGTTTTTCAACACTAACACAAGTGCGAAAAGTGGTTTTTCAACACTAACACAAGTGCGAAAAGTGTTTTTTCCACACTAATACAAGTGCAAAAGTGGTTTCCTGCACCAACACAAGTGCGAAAAGTGGTTTTTCAACACTAACACAAGTGCGAAAAGTGGTTTTTCAACACTAACACAAGTGCGAAAAGTGTTTTTTCCACACGAATACAAGTGCAAAAGTGGTTTCCTGCACCAACACAAGTGCAAAAAGTGGTTTTTCAACACTAACACAAGTGCAAAAAGTGGTTTTTCAACACTAACACAAGTGCGAAAAGTGGTTTTTCAACACTAACACAAGTGCGAAAAGTGTTTTTTCCACACTAATACAAGTGCAAAAGTGGTTTCCTGCACCAACACAAGTGCGAAAAGTGGTTTTTCAACACTAACACAAGTGCGAAAAGTGGATTTTCAACACTAGCACAAGTGCGAAAAGTGGTTTTTCAACACTAACACAAGTGCGAAAAGTGGTTTTTCAACACTAACACAAGTGCAAAAAGTGTTTTTTCCACACTAATACAAGTGCAAAAGTGGTTTCCTGCACCAACACAAGTGCGAAAAGTGGTTTTTCAACACTAACACAAGTGCGAAAAGTGGTTTTTCAACACTAACGCAAGTGCGAAAAGTGTTTTTTCCACACTAATACAAGTGCAAAAGTGGTTTCCTGCACCAACACAAGTGCGAAAAGTGGTTTTTCAACACTAACACAAGTGCGAAAAGTGGTTTTTCAACACTAACACAAGTGCGAAAAGTGTTTTTTCCACACTAATACAAGTGCAAAAGTGGTTTCCTGCACCAACACAAGTGCGAAAAGTGGTTTTTCAACACTAACACAAGTGCGAAAAGTGGTTTTTCAACACTAACACAAGTGCGAAAAGTGGTTTTTCAACACTAACACAAGTGCGAAAAGTGGTTTTTCAACACTAACACAAGTGCGAAAAGTGGTTTTTCAACACTAACACAAGTGCGAAAAGTGGTTTTTCAACACTAACACAAGTGCGAAAAGTGGTTTTTCAACACTAACACAAGTGCGAAAAGTGGTTTTTCAACACAAACACAAGTGCGAAAAGTGGTTTTTCAACACTAACACAAGTGCGAAAAGTGGTTTTTCAACACAAACACAAGTGCGAAAAGTGGTTTTTCAACACTAACACAAGTGCGAAAAGTGGTTTTTCAACACTAACACAAGTGCGAAAAGTGGTTTTTCAACACAAACACAAGTGCGAAAAGTGGTTTTTCAACACTGACACAAGTGCGAAAAGTGGTTTTTCAACACTAACACAAGTGCGAAAAGTGTTTTTTCCACACTAATACAAGTGCAAAAGTGGTTTCCTGCACCAACACAAGTGCGAAAAGTGGTTTTTCAACACTAACACAAGTGCGAAAAGTGGTTTTTCAACACTAACACAAGTGCGAAAAGTGTTTTTTCCACACTAATACAAGTGCAAAAGTGGTTTCCTGCACCAACACAAGTGCGAAAAGTGGTTTTTCAACACTAACACAAGTGCGAAAAGTGGTTTTTCAACACTAACACAAGTGCGAAAAGTGGTTTTTCAACACTAACACTTGTGCGAAAAGTGTTTTTTCCACACTAATACAAGTGCAAAAGTGGGTTCCTGCACCAACACAAGTGCGAAAAGTGGTTTTTCAACACTAACACAAGTGCGAAAAGTGGTTTTTCAACACTAACACAAGTGCGACAAGTGTTTTTTCCACACTAATACAAGTGCAAAAGTGGTTTCCTGCGCCAACACAAGTGCAAAAAGTGGTTTTTCAACACTAACACAAGTGCGAAAAGTGGTTTTTCAACACTGACACAAGTGCGAAAAATGGTTTTTCAACACTAACACAAGTGCGAAAAGTGTTTTTTCCACACTAATACAAGTGCAAAAGTGGTTTCCTGCACCAACACAAGTGCGAAAAGTGGTTTTTCAACACTAACACAAGTGCGAAAAGTGGTTTTTCAACACTAACACAAGTGCGAAAAGTGTTTTTTCCACACTAATACAAGTGCAAAAGTGGTTTCCTGCACCAACACAAGTGCTAAAAGTGGTTTTTCAACACTAACACAAGTGCGAAAAGTGGTTTTTCAACACTAACACAAGTGCGAAAAGTGGTTTTTCAACACTAACACAAGTGCGAAAAGTGGTTTTTCAACACAAACACAAGTGCGAAAAGTGGTTTTTCAACACTGACACAAGTGCGAAAAGTGGTTTTTCAACACTAACACAAGTGCGAAAAGTGTTTTTTCCACACTAATACAAGTGCGAAAAGTGGTTTTTCAACACTAACACAAGTGCGAAAAGTGGTTTTTCAACACTAACACAAGTGCGAAAAGTGGTTTTTCAACACTAACACAAGTGCGAAAAGTGGTTTTTCAACACTAATACAAGTGCAAAAGTGGTTTCCTGCGCCAACACAAGTGCAAAAAGTGGTTTTTCAACACTAACACAAGTGCGAAAAGTGGTTTTTCAACACTGACACAAGTGCGAAAAATGGTTTTTCAACACTAACACAAGTGCGAAAAGTGTTTTTTCCACACTAATACAAGTGCAAAAGTGGTTTCCTGCACCAACACAAGTGCGAAAAGTGGTTTTTCAACACTAACACAAGTGCGAAAAGTGGTTTTTCAACACTAACACAAGTGCAAAAAGTGTTTTTTCCACACTAATACAAGTGCAAAAGTGGTTTCCTGCACCAACACAAGTGCTAAAAGTGGTTTTTCAACACTAACACAAGTGCGAAAAGTGGTTTTTCAACACTAACACAAGTGCGAAAAGTGGTTTTTCAACATTAACACAAGTGCGAAAAGTGGTTTTTCAACACTAACACAAGTGCGAAAAGTGTTTTTTCCACACTAATACAAGTGCAAAAGTGGTTTCCTGCACCAACACAAGTGCGAAAAGTGGTTTTTCAACACCAACACAAGTGCGAAATGTGGTTTTTCAACACTAACACAAGTGCGAAAAGTGGTTTTTCAACACTAACACAAGTGCGAAAAGTGTTTTTTCCACACTAATACAAGTGCAAAAGTGGTTTCCTGCACCAACACAAGTGCGAAAAGTGGTTTTTCAACACGAACAAAGTGCGAAAAGTGGTTTTTCAACACTAACACAAGTGCGAAAAGTGTTTTTTCCACACTAATACAAGTGCAAAAGTGGTTCCTGCACCAACACAAGTGCGAAAAGTGGTTTTTCAACACTAACACAAGTGCGAAAAGTGGTTTTTCAACACTAACACAAGTGCGAAAAGTGGTTTTTCAACACTAACACAAGTGCGAAAAGTGTTTTTTCCACACTAATACAAGTGCAAAAGTGGTTTCCTGCACCAACACAAGTGCGAAAAGTGGTTTTTCAACACTAACACAAGTGCGAAAAGTGGTTTTTCAACACTAACACAAGTGCGAAAAGTGTTTTTTCCACACGAATACAAGTGCAAAAGTGGTTTCCTGCACCAACACAAGTGCAAAAAGTGGTTTTTCAACACTAACACAAGTGCAAAAAGTGGTTTTTCAACACTAACACAAGTGCGAAAAGTGGTTTTTCAACACTAACACAAGTGCGAAAAGTGTTTTTTCCACACTAATACAAGTGCAAAAGTGGTTTCCTGCACCAACACAAGTGCGAAAAGTGGTTTTTCAACACTAACACAAGTGCGAAAAGTGGATTTTCAACACTAGCACAAGTGCGAAAAGTGGTTTTTCAACACTAACACAAGTGCGAAAAGTGGTTTTTCAACACTAACACAAGTGCAAAAAGTGTTTTTTCCACACTAATACAAGTGCAAAAGTGGTTTCCTGCACCAACACAAGTGCGAAAAGTGGTTTTTCAACACTAACACAAGTGCGAAAAGTGGTTTTTCAACACTAACGCAAGTGCGAAAAGTGTTTTTTCCACACTAATACAAGTGCAAAAGTGGTTTCCTGCACCAACACAAGTGCGAAAAGTGGTTTTTCAACACTAACACAAGTGCGAAAAGTGGTTTTTCAACACTAACACAAGTGCGAAAAGTGTTTTTTCCACACTAATACAAGTGCAAAAGTGGTTTCCTGCACCAACACAAGTGCGAAAAGTGGTTTTTCAACACTAACACAAGTGCGAAAAGTGGTTTTTCAACACTAACACAAGTGCGAAAAGTGGTTTTTCAACACTAACACAAGTGCGAAAAGTGTTTTTTCCACACTAATACAAGTGCAAAAGTGGTTTCCTGCACCAACACAAGTGCGAAAAGTGGTTTTTCAACACTAACACAAGTGCGAAAAGTGGTTTTTCAACACTAACACAAGTGCGAAAAGTGGTTTTTCAACATTAACACAAGTGCGAAAAGTGGTTTTTCAAAACTAACACAAGTGCAAAAAGTGTTTTTTCCACACTAATACAAGTGCAAAAGTGGTTTCCTGTACCAACACAAGTGCGAAAAGTGGTTTCTCAACACTAACACTACTGCGAAATGTGGTTTTTCAACACTAACACAGGTGCGAAAAGTGGTTTTTCAACACTAACACAAGTGCGAAAAGTGTTTTTTCCACACTAATACAAGTGCAAAAGTGGTTCCTGCACCAACACAAGTGCGAAAAGTGGTTTTTCAACACTAACACAATTGCGAAAAGTGTTTTTTCCACACTAATACAAGTGCAAATGTTGTTTCTTGCACCAAGACAAGTGCGAAAAGTGGTTTATCAACACTAACACAAGTGCGAAAAGTGGTTTTTCAACACTAACACAAGTGCGAAAAGTGTTTTTTCCACACTAATACAAGTGCAAAAGTGGTTTTCTGCAACAACACAAGTGCGAAAAGTGGTTTTTCAACACTAATACAAGTGCGAAAAGTGGTTTTTCAACACTAACACAAGTGCGAAAAGTGGTTTTTCAACACTGACACAAGAGCAAAAAGTGGTTTTTCAACACTAACACAAGTGCGAAAAGTGTTTTTTCCACACTAATACAAGTGCAAAAGTGGTTTCCTGCACCAACACAAGTGCGAAAAGTGGTTTTTCAACACTAACACAAGTGCGAAAAGTGGTTTTTCAACACTAACACAAGTGCAAAAAGTGTTTTTTCCACACTAATACAAGTGCAAAAGTGGTTTCCTGCACCAACACAAGTGCGAAAAGTGGTTTTTCAACACTAACACAAGTGCGAAAAGTGGTTTTTCAACACTAACGCAAGTGCAAAAAGTGTTTTTTCCACACTAATACAAGTGCAAAAGTGGTTTCCTGCACCAACACAAGTGCGAAAAGTGGTTTTTCAACACTAACACAAGTGCGAAAAGTGGTTTTTCAACACTAACACAAGTGCGAAAAGTGTTTTTCCACACTAATACAAGTGCAAAAGTGGTTTCCTGCACCAACACAAGTGCGAAAAGTGGTTTTTCAACACTAACACAAGTGCGAAAAGTGGTTTTTCAACACTAACACAAGTGCGAAAAGTGGTTTTTCAACACAAACACAAGTGCGAAAAGTGGTTTTTCAACACTGACACAAGTGCGAAAAGTTGTTTTCAACACTAACACAAGTGCGAAAAGTGTTTTTTCCACACTAATACAAGTGCAAAAGTGGTTTCCTGCACCAACACAAGTGCGAAAAGTGGTTTTTCAACACTAACACAAGTGCGAAAAGTGGTTTTTCAACACTAACACAAGTGCGAAAAGTGTTTTTTCCACACTAATACAAGTGCAAAAGTGGTTTCCTGCACCAACACAAGTGCGAAAAGTGGTTTTTCAACACTAACACAAGTGCGAAAAGTGGTTTTTCAACACTAACACAAGTGCGAAAAGTGGTTTTTCAACACTAACACTAGTGCGAAAAGTGTTTTTTCCACACTAATACAAGTGCAAAAGTGGTTTCCTGCACCAACACAAGTGCGAAAAGTGGTTTTTCAACACTAACACAAGTGCGAAAAGTGGTTTTTCAACACTAACACAAGTGCGACAAGTGTTTTTTCCACACTAATACAAGTGCAAAAGTGGTTTCCTGCACCAACACCAGTGCGAAAAGTGGTTTTTCAACACTAACACAAGTGCGAAAAGTGGTTTTTCAACACTAACACAAGTGCGAAAAGTGGTTTTTCAACACTAACACAAGTGCGAAAAGTGTTTTTTCCACACTAATACAAGTGCAAAAGTGGTTTCCTGCACCAACACAAGTGCGAAAAGTGGTTTTTCAACACTAACACAAGTGCGAAAAGTGGTTTTTCAACACTAACACAAGTGCGAAAAGTGGTTTTTCAACACTAACACAAGTGCGAAAAGTGGTTTTTCAACACTAACACAAGTGCGAAAAGTGTTTTTTCCACACTAATACAAGTGCAAAAGTGGTTTCCTGCACCAACACAAGTGCGAAAAGTGGTTTTTCAACACTAACACAAGTGCGGAAAGTGGTTTTTCAACACTAACACAAGTGCGAAAAGTGTTTTTTCCACACGAATACAAGTGCAAAAGTGGTTTCCTGCACCAACACAAGTGTGAAAAGTGGTTTTTCAACACGAACACAAGTGCAAAAAGTGGTTTTTCAACAATAACACAAGTGCGAAAAGTGGTTTTTCAACACTAACACAAGTGCGAAAAGTGTTTTTTCCACACTAATACAAGTGCAAAAGAGGTTTCCTGCACCAACACATGTGCGAAAAGTGGTTTTTCAACACTAACACAAGTGCGAAAAGTGTTTTTTCCACACTAATACAAGTGCAAAAGTTGTTTCCTGCACCAAGACAAGTGCGAAAAGTGGTTTATCAACACTAACACAAGTGCGAAAAGTGGTTTTTCAACACTAACACAAGTGCGAAAAGTGTTTTTTCCACACTAATACAAGTGCAAAAGTGGTTTTCTGCAACAACACAAGTGCGAAAAGTGGTTTTTCAACACGAACAAAGTGCGAAAAGTGGTTTTTCAACACTAACACAAGTGCGAAAAGTGTTTTTTCCACACTAATACAAGTGCAAAAGTGGTTCCTGCACCAACACAAGTGCGAAAAGTGGTTTTTCAACACTAACACAAGTGCGAAAAGTGGTTTTTCAACACTAACACAAGTGCGAAAAGTGGTTTTTCAACACTAACACAAGTGCGAAAAGTGTTTTTTCCACACTAATACAAGTGCAAAAGTGGTTTCCTGCACCAACACAAGTGCGAAAAGTGGTTTTTCAACACTAACACAAGTGCGAAAAGTGGTTTTTCAACACTAACACAAGTGCGAAAAGTGTTTTTTCCACACGAATACAAGTGCAAAAGTGGTTTCCTGCACCAACACAAGTGCAAAAAGTGGTTTTTCAACACTAACACAAGTGCAAAAAGTGGTTTTTCAACACTAACACAAGTGCGAAAAGTGGTTTTTCAACACTAACACAAGTGCGAAAAGTGGTTTTTCAACACTAACACAAGTGCGAAAAGTGTTTTTTCCACACTAATACAAGTGCAAAAGTGGTTTCCTGCACCAACACAAGTGCGAAAAGTGGTTTTTCAACACTAACACAAGTGCGAAAAGTGGATTTTCAACACTAGCACAAGTGCGAAAAGTGGTTTTTCAACACTAACACAAGTGCGAAAAGTGGTTTTTCAACACTAACACAAGTGCAAAAAGTGTTTTTTCCACACTAATACAAGTGCAAAAGTGGTTTCCTGCACCAACACAAGTGCGAAAAGTGGTTTTTCAACACTAACACAAGTGCGAAAAGTGGTTTTTCAACACTAACGCAAGTGCGAAAAGTGTTTTTTCCACACTAATACAAGTGCAAAAGTGGTTTCCTGCACCAACACAAGTGCGAAAAGTGGTTTTTCAACACTAACACAAGTGCGAAAAGTGGTTTTTCAACACTAACACAAGTGCGAAAAGTGTTTTTTCCACACTAATACAAGTGCAAAAGTGGTTTCCTGCACCAACACAAGTGCGAAAAGTGGTTTTTCAACACTAACACAAGTGCGAAAAGTGGTTTTTCAACACTAACACAAGTGCGAAAAGTGGTTTTTCAACACTAACACAAGTGCGAAAAGTGTTTTTTCCACACTAATACAAGTGCAAAAGTGGTTTCCTGCACCAACACAAGTGCGAAAAGTGGTTTTTCAACACTAACACAAGTGCGAAAAGTGGTTTTTCAACACTAACACAAGTGCGAAAAGTGGTTTTTCAACATTAACACAAGTGCGAAAAGTGGTTTTTCAACACTAACACAAGTGCAAAAAGTGTTTTTTCCACACTAATACAAGTGCAAAAGTGGTTTCCTGTACCAACACAAGTGCGAAAAGTGGTTTCTCAACACTAACACTACTGCGAAATGTGGTTTTTCAACACTAACACAGGTGCGAAAAGTGGTTTTTCAACACTAACACAAGTGCGAAAAGTGTTTTTTCCACACTAATACAAGTGCAAAAGTGGTTCCTGCACCAACACAAGTGCGAAAAGTGGTTTTTCAACACTAACACAATTGCGAAAAGTGTTTTTTCCACACTAATACAAGTGCAAATGTTGTTTCTTGCACCAAGACAAGTGCGAAAAGTGGTTTATCAACACTAACACAAGTGCGAAAAGTGGTTTTTCAACACTAACACAAGTGCGAAAAGTGTTTTTTCCACACTAATACAAGTGCAAAAGTGGTTTTCTGCAACAACACAAGTGCGAAAAGTGGTTTTTCAACACTAATACAAGTGCGAAAAGTGGTTTTTCAACACTAACACAAGTGCGAAAAGTGGTTTTTCAACACTGACACAAGAGCAAAAAGTGGTTTTTCAACACTAACACAAGTGCGAAAAGTGTTTTTTCCACACTAATACAAGTGCAAAAGTGGTTTCCTGCACCAACACAAGTGCGAAAAGTGGTTTTTCAACACTAACACAAGTGCGAAAAGTGGTTTTTCAACACTAACACAAGTGCAAAAAGTGTTTTTTCCACACTAATACAAGTGCAAAAGTGGTTTCCTGCACCAACACAAGTGCGAAAAGTGGTTTTTCAACACTAACACAAGTGCGAAAAGTGGTTTTTCAACACTAACGCAAGTGCAAAAAGTGTTTTTTCCACACTAATACAAGTGCAAAAGTGGTTTCCTGCACCAACACAAGTGCGAAAAGTGGTTTTTCAACACTAACACAAGTGCGAAAAGTGGTTTTTCAACACTAACACAAGTGCGAAAAGTGTTTTTCCACACTAATACAAGTGCAAAAGTGGTTTCCTGCACCAACACAAGTGCGAAAAGTGGTTTTTCAACACTAACACAAGTGCGAAAAGTGGTTTTTCAACACTAACACAAGTGCGAAAAGTGGTTTTTCAACACAAACACAAGTGCGAAAAGTGGTTTTTCAACACTGACACAAGTGCGAAAAGTGGTTTTCAACACTAACACAAGTGCGAAAAGTGTTTTTTCCACACTAATACAAGTGCAAAAGTGGTTTCCTGCACCAACACAAGTGCGAAAAGTGGTTTTTCAACACTAACACAAGTGCGAAAAGTGGTTTTTCAACACTAACACAAGTGCGAAAAGTGTTTTTTCCACACTAATACAAGTGCAAAAGTGGTTTCCTGCACCAACACAAGTGCGAAAAGTGGTTTTTCAACACTAACACAAGTGCGAAAAGTGGTTTTTCAACACTAACACAAGTGCGAAAAGTGGTTTTTCAACACTAACACTAGTGCGAAAAGTGTTTTTTCCACACTAATACAAGTGCAAAAGTGGTTTCCTGCACCAACACAAGTGCGAAAAGTGGTTTTTCAACACTAACACAAGTGCGAAAAGTGGTTTTTCAACACTAACACAAGTGCGACAAGTGTTTTTTCCACACTAATACAAGTGCAAAAGTGGTTTCCTGCACCAACACCAGTGCGAAAAGTGGTTTTTCAACACTAACACAAGTGCGAAAAGTGGTTTTTCAACACTAACACAAGTGCGAAAAGTGGTTTTTCAACACTAACACAAGTGCGAAAAGTGTTTTTTCCACACTAATACAAGTGCAAAAGTGGTTTCCTGCACCAACACAAGTGCGAAAAGTGGTTTTTCAACACTAACACAAGTGCGAAAAGTGGTTTTTCAACACTAACACAAGTGCGAAAAGTGGTTTTTCAACACTAACACAAGTGCGAAAAGTGGTTTTTCAACACTAACACAAGTGCGAAAAGTGTTTTTTCCACACTAATACAAGTGCAAAAGTGGTTTCCTGCACCAACACAAGTGCGAAAAGTGGTTTTTCAACACTAACACAAGTGCGGAAAGTGGTTTTTCAACACTAACACAAGTGCGAAAAGTGTTTTTTCCACACGAATACAAGTGCAAAAGTGGTTTCCTGCACCAACACAAGTGTGAAAAGTGGTTTTTCAACACGAACACAAGTGCAAAAAGTGGTTTTTCAACAATAACACAAGTGCGAAAAGTGGTTTTTCAACACTAACACAAGTGCGAAAAGTGTTTTTTCCACACTAATACAAGTGCAAAAGAGGTTTCCTGCACCAACACATGTGCGAAAAGTGGTTTTTCAACACTAACACAAGTGCGAAAAGTGTTTTTTCCACACTAATACAAGTGCAAAAGTTGTTTCCTGCACCAAGACAAGTGCGAAAAGTGGTTTATCAACACTAACACAAGTGCGAAAAGTGGTTTTTCAACACTAACACAAGTGCGAAAAGTGTTTTTTCCACACTAATACAAGTGCAAAAGTGGTTTTCTGCAACAACACAAGTGCGAAAAGTGGTTTTTCAACACTAACACAAGTGCGAAAAGTGGTTTTTCAACACTAACACAAGTGCGAAAAGTGGTTTTTCAACACTGACACAAGTGCGAAAAGTGGTTTTTCAACACTAACACAAGTGCGAAAAGTGTTTTTTCCACACTAATACAAGTGCAAAAGTGGTTTCCTGCACCAACACAAGTGCGAAAAGTGGTTTTTCAACACGAACACAAGTGCGAAAAGTGGTTTTTCAACACTAACACAAGTGCGAAAAGTGTTTTTTCCACACTAATACAAGTGCAAAAGTGGTTTCCTGCAACAACACAAGTGCGAAAAGTGGTTTTTCAACACTAACACAAGTGCGAAAAGTGGTTTTTCAACACTAACACAAGTGCGAAAAGTGTTTTTTCCACACTAATACAAGTGCAAAAGTGGTTTCCTGCACCAAAACAAGTGCGAAAAGTGGTTTTTCAACACGAACACAAGTGCGAAAAGTGGTTTTTCAACACTAACACAAGTGCGAAAAGTGTTTTTTCCACACTAATACAAGTGCAAAAGTGGTTTCCTGCAACAACACAAGTGCGAAAAGTGGTTTTTCAACACTAACACAAGTGCGAAAAGTGGTTTTTCAACACTAACACAAGTGCGAAAAGTGTTTTTTCCACACTAATACAAGTGCAAAAGTGGTTTCCTGCACCAAAACAAGTGCGAAAAGTGGTTTTTCAACACTAACACAAGTGCGAAAAGTGGTTTTTCAACACTAACACAAGTGCGGCAAGTGTTTTTTCCACACTAATACAAGTGCAAAAGTGGTTTCCTGCACCAACACCAGTGCGAAAAGTGGTTTTTCAACACTAACACAAGTAGGAAAAGTGGTTTTTCAACACTAACACAAGTGCGAAAAGTGGTTTTTCAACACTAACACAAGTGTGAAAAGTGGTTTTTCAACACTAACACAAGTGCGAAAAGTGTTTTTTCCACACTAATACAAGTGCAAAAGTGGTTTCCTGCACCAACACAAGTGTGAAAAGTGGTTTTTCAACACTAACACAAGTGCGAAAAGTGGTTTTTCAACACTAACACAAGTGAGAAAAGTGGTTTTTCAACACTAACACAAGTGCGAAAAGTGTTTTTTCCACACTAATACAAGTGCAAAAGTGGTTTCCTGCACCAACACAAGTGCGAAAAGTGGTGTCCTGCACCAACACAAGTGCGAAAAGTGGTTTTTCAACACTAACACAAGTGCGAAAAGTGGTTTTTCAACACTAACACAAGTGCGAAAAGTGGTTTTTCAACACTAACACAAGTGCGAAAAGTGGTTTTTCAACACTAACACAAGTGCGAAAAGTGGTTTTTCAACACTAACACAAGTGCGAAAAGTGTTTTTTCCACACTAATACAAGTGCAAAAGTGGTTTCCTGCACCAACACAAGTGCAAAAAGTGGTTTTTCAACACTAACACAAGTGCGAAATGTGGTTTTTCAACACTAACACAAGTGCGAAAAGTGGTTTTTCAACACTAACACAAGTGCGAAAAGTGTTTTTTCCACACTAATACAAGTGCAAAAGTGGTTTCCTGCACCAACACAAGTGCGAAAAGTGGTTTTTCAACACTAACAAAGTGCGAAAAGTGGTTTTTCAACACTAACACAAGTGCGAAAAGTGTTTTTTCCACACTAATACAAGTGCAAAAGTGGTTTCCTGCACCAACACAAGTGCAAAAAGTGGTTTTTCAACACTAACACAAGTGCGAAAAGTGGTTTTTCAACACTAACACAAGTGCGAAAAGTGGTTTTTCAACACTAACACAAGTGCGAAAAGTGTTTTTTCCACACTAATACAAGTGCAAAAGTGGTTTCCTGCACCAACACAAGTGCGAAAAGTGGTTTTTCAACACTAACACAAGTGCGGAAAGTGGTTTTTCAACACTAACACAAGTGCGAAAAGTGTTTTTTCCACACTAATACAAGTGCAAAAGTGGTTTCCTGCACCAACACAAGTGCAAAAAGTGGTTTTTCAACACTAACACAAGTGCGAAAAGTGGTTTTTCAACACTAACACAAGTGCGAAAAGTGGTTTTTCAACACAAACACAAGTGCGAAAAGTGTTTTTTCCACACTAATACAAGTGCAAAAGTGGTTTCCTGCACCAACATAAGTGCGAAAAGTGGTTTTTCAACACTAACACAAGTGCAAAAAGTGGTTTTTCAACACTAACACAAGTGCGAAAAGTGTTTTTTCCACACTAATACAAGTGCAAAAGTGGTTTCCTGCACCAACACAAGTGCGAAAAGTGTTTTTTCAACACTAACACAAGTGCGAAAAGTGGTTTTTCAACACTAACACAAGTGCGAAAAGTGGTTTTTCAACACTAACACAAGTGCGAAAAGTGTATTTGCCACACTAATACAAGTGCAAAAGTGGTTTACTGCACCAACACAAGTGCGAAAAGTGGTTTTTCAACACTAACACAAGTGCGAAAAGTGGTTTTTCAACACTAACACAAGTGCGAAAAGTGTTTTTTCCACACTAATACAAGTGCAAAAGTGGTTTCCTGCACCAACACAAGTGCGAAAAGTGGTTTTTCAACACTAACACAAGTGCGGAAAGTGGTTTTTCAACACTAACACAAGTGCGAAAAGTGTTTTTTCCACACGAACACAAGTGCAAAAGTGGTTTCCTGCACCAACACAAGTGTGAAAAGTGGTTTTTCAACACGAACACAAGTGCAAAAAGTGGTTTTTCAACACTAACACAAGTGCGAAAAGTGGTTTTTCAACACTGACACAAGTGCGAAAAGTGGTTTTTCAACACTAACACAAGTGCGAAAAGTGTTTTTTCCACACTAATACAAGTGCAAAAGTGGTTTCCTGCACCAACACAAGTGCGAAAAGTGGTTTTTCAACACTAACACAAGTGCGAAAAGTGGTTTTTCAACACTAACACAAGTGCGAAAAGTGGTTTTTCAACACTAACACAAGTGCGAAAAGTGGTTTTTCAACACTAACACAAGTGCGAAAAGTGTTTTTTCCACACTAATACAAGTGCAAAAGTGGTTTCCTGCACCAACACAAGTGCGAAAAGTGGTTTTTCAACACTAACACAAGTGCGAAAAGTGGTTTTTCAACACTAACACAAGTGCGAAAAGTGTTTTTTCCACACTAATACAAGTGAAAAAGTGGTTTCCTGCACCAACACAAGTGCGAAAAGTGGTTTTTCAACACTAACACAAGTGCGAAAAGTGGTTTTTCAACACTAACACAAGTGCGAAAAGTGGTTTTTCAACACTAACACAAGTGCGAAAAGTGTTTTTTCCACACTAATACAAGTGCAAAAGTGGTTTCCTGCACCAACACAAGTGCGAAAAGTGGTTTTTCAACACTAACACAAGTGCGAAAAGTGGTTTTTCAACACTAACACAAGTGCGAAAAGTGTTTTTTCCACACCAATACAAGTGAAAAAGTGGTTTCCTGCACCAACACAAGTGCGAAAAGTGGTTTTTCAACACTAACACAAGTGCGAAAAGTGGTTTTTCAACACTAACACAAGTGCGAAAAAGTGGTTTTTCAACACTAACACAAGTGCGAAAAGTGTTTTTTCCACACTAATACAAGTGCAAAAGTGGTTTCCTGCACCAACACAAGTGCAAAAAGTGGTTTTTCAACACTAACACAAGTGCGAAAAGTGGTTTTTCAACACTGACACAAGTGCGAAAAGTGGTTTTTCAACACTAACACAAGTGCGAAAAGTGTTTTTTCCACACTAATACAAGTGCAAAAGTGGTTTCCTGCACCAACACAAGTGCGAAAAGTGGTTTTTCAACACTAACACAAGTGCGAAAAGTGGTTTTTCAACACTAACACAAGTGCGAAAAGTGTTTTTTCCACACTAATACAAGTGCAAAAGTGGTTTCCTGCACCAACACAAGTGCTAAAAGTGGTTTTTCAACACTAACACAAGTGCGAAAAGTGGTTTTTCAACACTAACACAAGTGCGAAAAGTGGTTTTTCAACATTAACACAAGTGCGAAAAGTGGTTTTTCAACACTAACACAAGTGCGAAAAGTGTTTTTTCCACACTAATACAAGTGCAAAAGTGGTTTCCTGCACCAACACAAGTGCGAAAAGTGGTTTTTCAACACCAACACAAGTGCGAAATGTGGTTTTTCAACACTAACACAAGTGCGAAAAGTGGTTTTTCAACACTAACACAAGTGCGAAAAGTGTTTTTTCCACACTAATACAAGTGCAAAAGTGGTTTCCTGCACCAACACAAGTGCGAAAAGTGGTTTTTCAACACGAACAAAGTGCGAAAAGTGGTTTTTCAACACTAACACAAGTGCGAAAAGTGTTTTTTCCACACTAATACAAGTGCAAAAGTGGTTCCTGCACCAACACAAGTGCGAAAAGTGGTTTTTCAACACTAACACAAGTGCGAAAAGTGGTTTTTCAACAATAACACAAGTGCGAAAAGTGGTTTTTCAACACTAACACAAGTGCGAAAAGTGTTTTTTCCACACTAATACAAGTGCAAAAGTGGTTTCCTGCACCAAGACAAGTGCGAAAAGTGGTTTTTCAACACTAACACAAGTGCGAAAAGTGGTTTTTCAACACTAACACAAGTGCGAAAAGTGTTTTTTCCACACGAATACAAGTGCAAAAGTGGTTTCCTGCACCAACACAAGTGCAAAAAGTGGTTTTTCAACACTAACACAAGTGCAAAAAGTGGTTTTTCAACACTAACACAAGTGCGAAAAGTGGTTTTTCAACACTAACACAAGTGCGAAAAGTGTTTTTTCCACACTAATACAAGTGCAAAAGTGGTTTCCTGCACCAACACAAGTGCGAAAAGTGGTTTTTCAACACTAACACAAGTGCGAAAAGTGGATTTTCAACACTAGCACAAGTGCGAAAAGTGGTTTTTCAACACTAACACAAGTGCGAAAAGTGGTTTTTCAACACTAACACAAGTGCAAAAAGTGTTTTTTCCACACTAATACAAGTGCAAAAGTGGTTTCCTGCACCAACATAAGTGCGAAAAGTGGTTTTTCAACACTAACACAAGTGCGAAAAGTGGTTTTTCAACACTAACGCAAGTGCGAAAAGTGTTTTTTCCACACTAATACAAGTGCAAAAGTGGTTTCCTGCACCAACACAAGTGCGAAAAGTGGTTTTTCAACACTAACACAAGTGCGAAAAGTGGTTTTTCAACACTAACACAAGTGCGAAAAGTGTTTTTTCCACACTAATACAAGTGCAAAAGTGGTTTCCTGCACCAACACAAGTGCGAAAAGTGGTTTTTCAACACTAACACAAGTGCGAAAAGTGGTTTTTCAACACTAACACAAGTGCGAAAAGTGGTTTTTCAACACTAACACAAGTGCGAAAAGTGTTTTTTCCACACTAATACAAGTGCAAAAGTGGTTTCCTGCACCAACACAAGTGCGAAAAGTGGTTTTTCAACACTAACACAAGTGCGAAAAGTGGTTTTTCAACACTAACACAAGTGCGAAAAGTGGTTTTTCAACATTAACACAAGTGCGAAAAGTGGTTTTTCAACACTAACACAAGTGCAAAAAGTGTTTTTTCCACACTAATACAAGTGCAAAAGTGGTTTCCTGTACCAACACAAGTGCGAAAAGTGGTTTCTCAACACTAACACTACTGCGAAATGTGGTTTTTCAACACTAACACAGGTGCGAAAAGTGGTTTTTCAACACTAACACAAGTGCGAAAAGTGTTTTTTCCACACTAATACAAGTGCAAAAGTGGTTTCCTGCACCAACACAAGTGCGAAAAGTGGTTTTTCAACATGAAGAAAGTGCAAAAAGTGGTTTTTCAACACTAACACAAGTGCGAAAAGTGTTTTTTCCACACTAATACAAGTGCAAAAGTGGTTCCTGCACCAACACAAGTGCGAAAAGTGGTTTTTCAACACTAACACAATTGCGAAAAGTGTTTTTTCCACACTAATACAAGTGCAAATGTTGTTTCTTGCACCAAGACAAGTGCGAAAAGTGGTTTATCAACACTAACACAAGTGCGAAAAGTGGTTTTTCAACACTAACACAAGTGCAAAAAGTGTTTTTTCCACACTAATACAAGTGCAAAAGTGGTTTTCTGCAACAACACAAGTGCGAAAAGTGGTTTTTCAACACTAATACAAGTGCGAAAAGTGGTTTTTCAACACTAACACAAGTGCGAAAAGTGGTTTTTCAACACTGACACAAGTGCAAAAAGTGGTTTTTCAACACTAACACAAGTGCGAAAAGTGTTTTTTCCACACTAATACAAGTGCAAATGTTGTTTCTTGCACCAAGACAAGTGCGAAAAGTGGTTTATCAACACTAACACAAGTGCGAAAAGTGGTTTTTCAACACTAACACAAGTGCGAAAAGTGTTTTTTCCACACTAATACAAGTGCAAAAGTGGTTTTCTGCAACAACACAAGTGCGAAAAGTGGTTTTTCAACACTAATACAAGTGCGAAAAGTGGTTTTTCAACACTAACACAAGTGCGAAAAGTGGTTTTTCAACACTGACACAAGAGCAAAAAGTGGTTTTTCAACACTAACACAAGTGCGAAAAGTGTTTTTTCCACACTAATACAAGTGCAAAAGTGGTTTCCTGCACCAACACAAGTGCGAAAAGTGGTTTTTCAACACTAACACAAGTGCGAAAAGTGGTTTTTCAACACTAACACAAGTGCAAAAAGTGTTTTTTCCACACTAATACAAGTGCAAAAGTGGTTTCCTGCACCAACACAAGTGCGAAAAGTGGTTTTTCAACACTAACACAAGTGCGAAAAGTGGTTTTTCAACACTAACGCAAGTGCAAAAAGTGTTTTTTCCACACTAATACAAGTGCAAAAGTGGTTTCCTGCACCAACACAAGTGCGAAAAGTGGTTTTTCAACACTAACACAAGTGCGAAAAGTGGTTTTTCAACACTAACACAAGTGCGAAAAGTGTTTTTTCCACACTAATACAAGTGCAAAAGTGGTTTCCTGCACCAACACAAGTGCGAAAAGTGGTTTTTCAACACTAACACAAGTGCGAAAAGTGGTTTTTCAACACTAACACAAGTGCGAAAAGTGGTTTTTCAACACAAACACAAGTGCGAAAAGTGGTTTTTCAACACTGACACAAGTGCGAAAAGTGGTTTTCAACACTAACACAAGTGCGAAAAGTGTTTTTTCCACACTAATACAAGTGCAAAAGTGGTTTCCTGCACCAACACAAGTGCGAAAAGTGGTTTTTCAACACTAACACAAGTGCGAAAAGTGGTTTTTCAACACTAACACAAGTGCGAAAAGTGTTTTTTCCACACTAATACAAGTGCAAAAGTGGTTTCCTGCACCAACACAAGTGCGAAAAGTGGTTTTTCAACACTAACACAAGTGCGAAAAGTGGTTTTTCAACACTAACACAAGTGCGAAAAGTGGTTTTTCAACACTAACACTAGTGCGAAAAGTGTTTTTTCCACACTAATACAAGTGCAAAAGTGGTTTCCTGCACCAACACAAGTGCGAAAAGTGGTTTTTCAACACTAACACAAGTGCGAAAAGTGGTTTTTCAACACTAACACAAGTGCGACAAGTGTTTTTTCCACACTAATACAAGTGCAAAAGTGGTTTCCTGCACCAACACCAGTGCGAAAAGTGGTTTTTCAACACTAACACAAGTGCGAAAAGTGGTTTTTCAACACTAACACAAGTGCGAAAAGTGGTTTTTCAACACTAACACAAGTGCGAAAAGTGTTTTTTCCACACTAATACAAGTGCAAAAGTGGTTTCCTGCACCAACACAAGTGCAAAAAGTGGTTTTTCAACACTAACACAAGTGCGAAAAGTGGTTTTTCAACACTAACACAAGTGCGAAAAGTGGTTTTTCAACACTAACACAAGTGCGAAAAGTGGTTTTTCAACACTAACACAAGTGCGAAAAGTGTTTTTTCCACACTAATACAAGTGCAAAAGTGGTTTCCTGCACCAACACAAGTGCGAAAAGTGGTTTTTCAACACTAACACAAGTGCGGAAAGTGGTTTTTCAACACTAACACAAGTGCGAAAAGTGTTTTTTCCACACGAATACAAGTGCAAAAGTGGTTTCCTGCACCAACACAAGTGTGAAAAGTGGTTTTTCAACACGAACACAAGTGCAAAAAGTGGTTTTTCAACAATAACACAAGTGCGAAAAGTGGTTTTTCAACACTAACACAAGTGCGAAAAGTGTTTTTTCCACACTAATACAAGTGCAAAAGAGGTTTCCTGCACCAACACATGTGCGAAAAGTGGTTTTTCAACACTAACACAAGTGCGAAAAGTGTTTTTTCCACACTAATACAAGTGCAAAAGTTGTTTCCTGCACCAAGACAAGTGCGAAAAGTGGTTTATCAACACTAACACAAGTGCGAAAAGTGGTTTTTCAACACTAACACAAGTGCGAAAAGTGTTTTTTCCACACTAATACAAGTGCAAAAGTGGTTTTCTGCAACAACACAAGTGCGAAAAGTGGTTTTTCAACACTAACACAAGTGCGAAAAGTGGTTTTTCAACACTAACACAAGTGCGAAAAGTGGTTTTTCAACACTGACACAAGTGCGAAAAGTGGTTTTTCAACACTAACACAAGTGCGAAAAGTGTTTTTTCCACACTAATACAAGTGCAAAAGTGGTTTCCTGCACCAACACAAGTGCGAAAAGTGGTTTTTCAACACGAACACAAGTGCGAAAAGTGGTTTTTCAACACTAACACAAGTGCGAAAAGTGTTTTTTCCACACTAATACAAGTGCAAAAGTGGTTTCCTGCAACAACACAAGTGCGAAAAGTGGTTTTTCAACACTAACACAAGTGCGAAAAGTGGTTTTTCAACACTAACACAAGTGCGAAAAGTGGTTTTTCAACACTAACACAAGTGCGAAAAGTGTTTTTTCCACACTAATACAAGTGCAAAAGTGGTTTCCTGCACCAAAACAAGTGCGAAAAGTGGTTTTTCAACACTAACACAAGTGCGAAAAGTGGTTTTTCAACACTAACACAAGTGCGGCAAGTGTTTTTTCCACACTAATACAAGTGCAAAAGTGGTTTCCTGCACCAACACCAGTGCGAAAAGTGGTTTTTCAACACTAACACAAGTAGGAAAAGTGGTTTTTCAACACTAACACAAGTGCGAAAAGTGGTTTTTCAACACTAACACAAGTGTGAAAAGTGGTTTTTCAACACTAACACAAGTGCGAAAAGTGTTTTTTCCACACTAATACAAGTGCAAAAGTGGTTTCCTGCACCAACACAAGTGTGAAAAGTGGTTTTTCAACACTAACACAAGTGCGAAAAGTGGTTTTTCAACACTAACACAAGTGAGAAAAGTGGTTTTTCAACACTAACACAAGTGCGAAAAGTGTTTTTTCCACACTAATACAAGTGCAAAAGTGGTTTCCTGCACCAACACAAGTGCGAAAAGTGGTGTCCTGCACCAACACAAGTGCGAAAAGTGGTTTTTCAACACTAACACAAGTGCGAAAAGTGGTTTTTCAACACTAACACAAGTGCGAAAAGTGGTTTTTCAACACTAACACAAGTGCGAAAAGTGGTTTTTCAACACTAACACAAGTGCGAAAAGTGGTTTTTCAACACTAACACAAGTGCGAAAAGTGGTTTTTCAACACTAACACAAGTGCGAAAAGTGTTTTTTCCACACTAATACAAGTGCAAAAGTGGTTTCCTGCACCAACACAAGTGCAAAAAGTGGTTTTTCAACACTAACACAAGTGCGAAATGTGGTTTTTCAACACTAACACAAGTGCGAAAAGTGGTTTTTCAACACTAACACAAGTGCGAAAAGTGTTTTTTCCACACTAATACAAGTGCAAAAGTGGTTTCCTGCACCAACACAAGTGCGAAAAGTGGTTTTTCAACACTAACAAAGTGCGAAAAGTGGTTTTTCAACACTAACACAAGTGCGAAAAGTGTTTTTTCCACACTAATACAAGTGCAAAAGTGGTTTCCTGCACCAACACAAGTGCAAAAAGTGGTTTTTCAACACTAACACAAGTGCGAAAAGTGGTTTTTCAACACTAACACAAGTGCGAAAAGTGGTTTTTCAACACTAACACAAGTGCGAAAAGTGTTTTTTCCACACTAATACAAGTGCAAAAGTGGTTTCCTGCACCAACACAAGTGCGAAAAGTGGTTTTTCAACACTAACACAAGTGCGGAAAGTGGTTTTTCAACACTAACACAAGTGCGAAAAGTGTTTTTTCCACACTAATACAAGTGCAAAAGTGGTTTCCTGCACCAACACAAGTGCAAAAAGTGGTTTTTCAACACTAACACAAGTGCGAAAAGTGGTTTTTCAACACTAACACAAGTGCGAAAAGTGGTTTTTCAACACAAACACAAGTGCGAAAAGTGTTTTTTCCACACTAATACAAGTGCAAAAGTGGTTTCCTGCACCAACATAAGTGCGAAAAGTGGTTTTTCAACACTAACACAAGTGCAAAAAGTGGTTTTTCAACACTAACACAAGTGCGAAAAGTGTTTTTTCCACACTAATACAAGTGCAAAAGTGGTTTCCTGCACCAACACAAGTGCGAAAAGTGTTTTTTCAACACTAACACAAGTGCGAAAAGTGGTTTTTCAACACTAACACAAGTGCGAAAAGTGGTTTTTCAACACTAACACAAGTGCGAAAAGTGTATTTGCCACACTAATACAAGTGCAAAAGTGGTTTACTGCACCAACACAAGTGCGAAAAGTGGTTTTTCAACACTAACACAAGTGCGAAAAGTGGTTTTTCAACACTAACACAAGTGCGAAAAGTGTTTTTTCCACACTAATACAAGTGCAAAAGTGGTTTCCTGCACCAACACAAGTGCGAAAAGTGTTTTTTCAACACTAACACAAGTGCGGAAAGTGGTTTTTCAACACTAACACAAGTGCGAAAAGTGTTTTTTCCACACGAACACAAGTGCAAAAGTGGTTTCCTGCACCAACACAAGTGTGAAAAGTGGTTTTTCAACACGAACACAAGTGCAAAAAGTGGTTTTTCAACACAAACACAAGTGCGAAAAGTGTTTTTTCCACACTAATACAAGTGCAAAAGTGGTTTCCTGCACCAACATAAGTGCGAAAAGTGGTTTTTCAACACTAACACAAGTGCGAAAAGTGGTTTTTCAACACTAACACAAGTGCGAAAAGTGTTTTTTCCACACTAATACAAGTGCAAAAGTGGTTTCCTGCACCAACACAAGTGCGAAAAGTGTTTTTTCAACACTAACACAAGTGCGAAAAGTGGTTTTTCAACACTAACACAAGTGCGAAAAGTGGTTTTTCAACACTAACACAAGTGCGAAAAGTGTATTTGCCACACTAATACAAGTGCAAAAGTGGTTTACTGCACCAACACAAGTGCGAAAAGTGGTTTTTCAACACTAACACAAGTGCGAAAAGTGGTTTTTCAACACTAACACAAGTGCGAAAAGTGTTTTTTCCACACTAATACAAGTGCAAAAGTGGTTTCCTGCACCAACACAAGTGCGAAAAGTGTTTTTTCAACACTAACACAAGTGCGAAAAGTGGTTTTTCAACACTAACACAAGTGCGAAAAGTGTTTTTTCCACACTAATACAAGTGCAAAAGTGGTTTCCTGCACCAACACAAGTGCGAAAAGTGGTTTTTCAACACTAACAAAGTGCGAAAAGTGGTTTTTCAACACTAACACAAGTGCGAAAAGTGTTTTTTCCACACTAATACAAGTGCAAAAGTGGTTTCCTGCACCAACACAAGTGCAAAAAGTGGTTTTTCAACACTAACACAAGTGCGAAAAGTGGTTTTTCAACACTAACACAAGTGCGAAAAGTGGTTTTTCAACACTAACACAAGTGCGAAAAGTGTTTTTTCCACACTAATACAAGTGCAAAAGTGGTTTCCTGCACCAACACAAGTGCGAAAAGTGGTTTTTCAACACTAACACAAGTGCGGAAAGTGGTTTTTCAACACTAACACAAGTGCGAAAAGTGTTTTTTCCACACTAATACAAGTGCAAAAGTGGTTTCCTGCACCAACACAAGTGCAAAAAGTGGTTTTTCAACACTAACACAAGTGCGAAAAGTGGTTTTTCAACACTAACACAAGTGCGAAAAGTGGTTTTTCAACACAAACACAAGTGCGAAAAGTGTTTTTTCCACACTAATACAAGTGCAAAAGTGGTTTCCTGCACCAACATAAGTGCGAAAAGTGGTTTTTCAACACTAACACAAGTGCGAAAAGTGGTTTTTCAACACTAACACAAGTGCGAAAAGTGTTTTTTCCACACTAATACAAGTGCAAAAGTGGTTTCCTGCACCAACACAAGTGCGAAAAGTGTTTTTTCAACACTAACACAAGTGCGAAAAGTGGTTTTTCAACACTAACACAAGTGCGAAAAGTGGTTTTTCAACACTAACACAAGTGCGAAAAGTGTATTTGCCACACTAATACAAGTGCAAAAGTGGTTTACTGCACCAACACAAGTGCGAAAAGTGGTTTTTCAACACTAACACAAGTGCGAAAAGTGGTTTTTCAACACTAACACAAGTGCGAAAAGTGTTTTTTCCACACTAATACAAGTGCAAAAGTGGTTTCCTGCACCAACACAAGTGCGAAAAGTGTTTTTTCAACACTAACACAAGTGCGGAAAGTGGTTTTTCAACACTAACACAAGTGCGAAAAGTGTTTTTTCCACACGAACACAAGTGCAAAAGTGGTTTCCTGCACCAACACAAGTGTGAAAAGTGGTTTTTCAACACGAACACAAGTGCAAAAAGTGGTTTTTCAACACAAACACAAGTGCGAAAAGTGTTTTTTCCACACTAATACAAGTGCAAAAGTGGTTTCCTGCACCAACATAAGTGCGAAAAGTGGTTTTTCAACACTAACACAAGTGCGAAAAGTGGTTTTTCAACACTAACACAAGTGCGAAAAGTGTTTTTTCCACACTAATACAAGTGCAAAAGTGGTTTCCTGCACCAACACAAGTGCGAAAAGTGTTTTTTCAACACTAACACAAGTGCGAAAAGTGGTTTTTCAACACTAACACAAGTGCGAAAAGTGGTTTTTCAACACTAACACAAGTGCGAAAAGTGTATTTGCCACACTAATACAAGTGCAAAAGTGGTTTACTGCACCAACACAAGTGCGAAAAGTGGTTTTTCAACACTAACACAAGTGCGAAAAGTGGTTTTTCAACACTAACACAAGTGCGAAAAGTGTTTTTTCCACACTAATACAAGTGCAAAAGTGGTTTCCTGCACCAACACAAGTGCGAAAAGTGTTTTTTCAACACTAACACAAGTGCGGAAAGTGGTTTTTCAACACTAACACAAGTGCGAAAAGTGTTTTTTCCACACGAACACAAGTGCAAAAGTGGTTTCCTGCACCAACACAAGTGTGAAAAGTGGTTTTTCAACACGAACACAAGTGCAAAAAGTGGTTTTTCAACACTAACACAAGTGCGAAAAGTGGTTTTTCAACACTGACACAAGTGCGAAAAGTGGTTTTTCAACACCAACACAAGTGCGAAAAGTGTTTTTTCCACACTAATACAAGTGCAAAAGTGGTTTCCTGCACCAACACAAGTGCGAAAAGTGGTTTTTCAACACTAACACAAGTGCGAAAAGTGGTTTTTCAACACTAACACAAGTGCGAAAAGTGGTTTTTCAACACTAACACAAGTGCGAAAAGTGGTTTTTCAACACTAACACAAGTGCGAAAAGTGTTTTTTCCACACTAATACAAGTGCAAAAGTGGTTTCCTGCACCAACACAAGTGCAAAAAGTGGTTTTTCAACACTAACACAAGTGCGAAAAGTGGTTTTTCAACACTAACACAAGTGCGAAAAGTGTTTTTTCCACACTAATACAAGTGAAAAAGTGGTTTCCTGCACCAACACAAGTGCGAAAAGTGGTTTTTCAACACTAACACAAGTGCGAAAAGTGGTTTTTCAACACTAACACAAGTGCGAAAAGTGGTTTTTCAACACTAACACAAGTGCGAAAAGTGTTTTTTCCACACTAATACAAGTGCAAAAGTGGTTTCCTGCACCAACACAAGTGCGAAAAGTGGTTTTTCAACACTAACACAAGTGCGAAAAGTGGTTTTTCAACACTAACACAAGTGCGAAAAGTGTTTTTTCCACACTAATACAAGTGAAAAAGTGGTTTCCTGCACCAACACAAGTGCGAAAAGTGGTTTTTCAACACTAACACAAGTGCGAAAAGTGGTTTTTCAACACTAACACAAGTGCGAAAAGTGGTTTTTCAACACTAACACAAGTGCGAAAAGTGTTTTTTCCACACTAATACAAGTGCAAAAGTGGTTTCCTGCACCAACACAAGTGCAAAAAGTGGTTTTTCAACACTAACACAAGTGCGAAAAGTGGTTTTTCAACACTGACACAAGTGCGAAAAGTGGTTTTTCAACACTAACACAAGTGCGAAAAGTGTTTTTTCCACACTAATACAAGTGCAAAAGTGGTTTCCTGCACCAACACAAGTGCGAAAAGTGGTTTTTCAACACTAACACAAGTGCGAAAAGTGGTTTTTCAACACTAACACAAGTGCGAAAAGTGTTTTTTCCACACTAATACAAGTGCAAAAGTGGTTTCCTGCACCAACACAAGTGCTAAAAGTGGTTTTTCAACACTAACACAAGTGCGAAAAGTGGTTTTTCAACACTAACACAAGTGCGAAAAGTGGTTTTTCAACATTAACACAAGTGCGAAAAGTGGTTTTTCAACACTAACACAAGTGCGAAAAGTGTTTTTTCCACACTAATACAAGTGCAAAAGTGGTTTCCTGCACCAACACAAGTGCGAAAAGTGGTTTTTCAACACCAACACAAGTGCGAAATGTGGTTTTTCAACACTAACACAAGTGCGAAAAGTGGTTTTTCAACACTAACACAAGTGCGAAAAGTGTTTTTTCCACACTAATACAAGTGCAAAAGTGGTTTCCTGCACCAACACAAGTGCGAAAAGTGGTTTTTCAACACGAACAAAGTGCGAAAAGTGGTTTTTCAACACTAACACAAGTGTGAAAAGTGTTTTTTCCACACTAATACAAGTGCAAAAGTGGTTCCTGCACCAACACAAGTGCGAAAAGTGGTTTTTCAACAATAACACAAGTGCGAAAAGTGGTTTTTCAACACTAACACAAGTGCGAAAAGTGTTTTTTCCACACTAATACAAGTGCAAAAGTGGTTTCCTGCACCAACACAAGTGCGAAAAGTGGTTTTTCAACACTAACACAAGTGCGAAAAGTGGTTTTTCAACACTAACACAAGTGCGAAAAGTGTTTTTTCCACACGAATACAAGTGCAAAAGTGGTTTCCTGCACCAACACAAGTGCAAAAAGTGGTTTTTCAACACTAACACAAGTGCAAAAAGTGGTTTTTCAACACTAACACAAGTGCGAAAAGTGGTTTTTCAACACTAACACAAGTGCGAAAAGTGTTTTTTCCACACTAATACAAGTGCAAAAGTGGTTTCCTGCACCAACACAAGTGCGAAAAGTGGTTTTTCAACACTAACACAAGTGCGAAAAGTGGATTTTCAACACTAGCACAAGTGCGAAAAGTGGTTTTTCAACACTAACACAAGTGCGAAAAGTGGTTTTTCAACACTAACACAAGTGCAAAAAGTGTTTTTTCCACACTAATACAAGTGCAAAAGTGGTTTCCTGCACCAACATAAGTGCGAAAAGTGGTTTTTCAACACTAACACAAGTGCGAAAAGTGGTTTTTCAACACTAACGCAAGTGCGAAAAGTGTTTTTTCCACACTAATACAAGTGCAAAAGTGGTTTCCTGCACCAACACAAGTGCGAAAAGTGGTTTTTCAACACTAACACAAGTGCGAAAAGTGGTTTTTCAACACTAACACAAGTGCGAAAAGTGTTTTTTCCACACTAATACAAGTGCAAAAGTGGTTTCCTGCACCAACACAAGTGCGAAAAGTGGTTTTTCAACACTAACACAAGTGCGAAAAGTGGTTTTTCAACACTAACACAAGTGCGAAAAGTGGTTTTTCAACACTAATACAAGTGCGAAAAGTGTTTTTTCCACACTAATACAAGTGCAAAAGTGGTTTCCTGCACCAACACAAGTGCGAAAAGTGGTTTTTCAACACTAACACAAGTGCGAAAAGTGGTTTTTCAACACTAACACAAGTGCGAAAAGTGGTTTTTCAACATTAACACAAGTGCGAAAAGTGGTTTTTCAACACTAACACAAGTGCAAAAAGTGTTTTTTCCACACTAATACAAGTGCAAAAGTGGTTTCCTGTACCAACACAAGTGCCAAAAGTGGTTTCTCAACACTAACACTACTGCGAAATGTGGTTTTTCAACACTAACACAGGTGCGAAAAGTGGTTTTTCAACACTAACACAAGTGCGAAAAGTGTTTTTTCCACACTAATACAAGTGCAAAAGTGGTTTCCTGCACCAACACAAGTGCGAAAAGTGGTTTTTCAACATGAAGAAAGTGCAAAAAGTGGTTTTTCAACACTAACACAAGTGCGAAAAGTGTTTTTTCCACACTAATACAAGTGCAAAAGTGGTTCCTGCACCAACACAAGTGCGAAAAGTGGTTTTTCAACACTAACACAATTGCGAAAAGTGTTTTTTCCACACTAATACAAGTGCAAATGTTGTTTCTTGCACCAAGACAAGTGCGAAAAGTGGTTTATCAACACTAACACAAGTGCGAAAAGTGGTTTTTCAACACTAACACAAGTGCAAAAAGTGTTTTTTCCACACTAATACAAGTGCAAAAGTGGTTTTCTGCAACAACACAAGTGCGAAAAGTGGTTTTTCAACACTAATACAAGTGCGAAAAGTGGTTTTTCAACACTAACACAAGTGCGAAAAGTGGTTTTTCAACACTGACGCAAGTGCAAAAAGTGGTTTTTCAACACTAACACAAGTGCGAAAAGTGTTTTTTCCACACTAATACAAGTGCAAAAGTGGTTTCCTGCACCAACACAAGTGCGAAAAGTGGTTTTTCAACACTAACACAAGTGCGAAAAGTGGTTTTTCAACACTAACACAAGTGCAAAAAGTGTTTTTTCCACACTAATACAAGTGCAAAAGTGGTTTCCTGCACCAACACAAGTGCGAAAAGTGGTTTTTCAACACTAACACAAGTGCGAAAAGTGGTTTTTCAACACTAACGCAAGTGCAAAAAGTGTTTTTTCCACACTAATACAAGTGCAAAAGTGGTTTCCTGCACCAACACAAGTGCGAAAAGTGGTTTTTCAACACTAACACAAGTGCGAAAAGTGGTTTTTCAACACTAACACAAGTGCGAAAAGTGTTTTTTCCACACTAATACAAGTGCAAAAGTGGTTTCCTGCACCAACACAAGTGCGAAAAGTGGTTTTTCAACACTAACACAAGTGCGAAAAGTGGTTTTTCAACACTAACACAAGTGCGAAAAGTGGTTTTTCAACACAAACACAAGTGCGAAAAGTGGTTTTTCAACACTGACACAAGTGCGAAAAGTGGTTTTCAACACTAACACAAGTGCGAAAAGTGTTTTTTCCACACTAATACAAGTGCAAAAGTGGTTTCCTGCACCAACACAAGTGCGAAAAGTGGTTTTTCAACACTAACACAAGTGCGAAAAGTGGTTTTTCAACACTAACACAAGTGCGAAAAGTGTTTTTTCCACACTAATACAAGTGCAAAAGTGGTTTCCTGCACCAACACAAGTGCGAAAAGTGGTTTTTCAACACTAACACAAGTGCGAAAAGTGGTTTTTCAACACTAACACAAGTGCGAAAAGTGGTTTTTCAACACTAACACTAGTGCGAAAAGTGTTTTTTCCACACTAATACAAGTGCAAAAGTGGTTTCCTGCACCAACACAAGTGCGAAAAGTGGTTTTTCAACACTAACACAAGTGCGAAAAGTGGTTTTTCAACACTAACACAAGTGCGACAAGTGTTTTTTCCACACTAATACAAGTGCAAAAGTGGTTTCCTGCACCAACACCAGTGCGAAAAGTGGTTTTTCAACACTAACACAAGTGCGAAAAGTGGTTTTTCAACACTAACACAAGTGCGAAAAGTGGTTTTTCAACACTAACACAAGTGCGAAAAGTGTTTTTTCCACACTAATACAAGTGCAAAAGTGGTTTCCTGCACCAACACAAGTGCGAAAAGTGGTTTTTCAACACTAACACAAGTGCGAAAAGTGGTTTTTCAACACTAACACAAGTGCGAAAAGTGGTTTTTCAACACTAACACAAGTGCGAAAAGTGGTTTTTCAACACTAACACAAGTGCGAAAAGTGTTTTTTCCACACTAATACAAGTGCAAAAGTGGTTTCCTGCACCAACACAAGTGCGAAAAGTGGTTTTTCAACACTAACACAAGTGCGGAAAGTGGTTTTTCAACACTAACACAAGTGCGAAAAGTGTTTTTTCCACACGAATACAAGTGCAAAAGTGGTTTCCTGCACCAACACAAGTGTGAAAAGTGGTTTTTCAACACGAACACAAGTGCAAAAAGTGGTTTTTCAACAATAACACAAGTGCGAAAAGTGGTTTTTCAACACTAACACAAGTGCGAAAAGTGTTTTTTCCACACTAATACAAGTGCAAAAGTGGTTTCCTGCACCAACACATGTGCGAAAAGTGGTTTTTCAACACTAACACAAGTGCGAAAAGCCTTTTTTCCACACTAATACAAGTGCAAAAGTTGTTTCCTGCACCAAGACAAGTGCGAAAAGTGGTTTATCAACACTAACACAAGTGCGAAAAGTGGTTTTTCAACACTAACACAAGTGCGAAAAGTGTTTTTTCCACACTAATACAAGTGCAAAAGTGGTTTTCTGCAACAACACAAGTGCGAAAAGTGGTTTTTCAACACTAACACAAGTGCGAAAAGTGGTTTTTCAACACTAACACAAGTGCGAAAAGTGGTTTTTCAACACTGACACAAGTGCGAAAAGTGGTTTTTCAACACTAACACAAGTGCGAAAAGTGTTTTTTCCACACTAATACAAGTGCAAAAGTGGTTTCCTGCACCAACACAAGTGCGAAAAGTGGTTTTTCAACACGAACACAAGTGCGAAAAGTGGTTTTTCAACACTAACACAAGTGCGAAAAGTGTTTTTTCCACACTAATACAAGTGCAAAAGTGGTTTCCTGCACCAACACAAGTGCGAAAAGTGGTTTTTCAACACTAACACAAGTGCGAAAAGTGGTTTTTCAACACTAACACAAGTGCGAAAAGTGGTTTTTCAACACTAACACAAGTGCGAAAAGTGTTTTTTCCACACTAATACAAGTGCAAAAGTGGTTTCCTGCACCAAAACAAGTGCGAAAAGTGGTTTTTCAACACTAACACAAGTGCGAAAAGTGGTTTTTCAACACTAACACAAGTGCGGCAAGTGTTTTTTCCACACTAATACAAGTGCAAAAGTGGTTTCCTGCACCAACACCAGTGCGAAAAGTGGTTTTTCAACACTAACACAAGTGCGAAAAGTGGTTTTTCAACACTAACACAAGTGCGAAAAGTGGTTTTTCAACACTAACACAAGTGTGAAAAGTGGTTTTTCAACACTAACACAAGTGCGAAAAGTGTTTTTTCCACACTATTACAAGTGCAAAAGTGGTTTCCTGCACCAACACAAGTGTGAAAAGTGGTTTTTCAACACTAACACAAGTGCGAAAAGTGGTTTTTCAACACTAACACAAGTGCGAAAAGTGGTTTTTCAACACTAACACAAGTGCGAAAAGTGTTTTTTCCACACTAATACAAGTGCAAAAGTGGTTTCCTGCACCAACACAAGTGCGAAAAGTGGTGTCCTGCACCAACACAAGTGCGAAAAGTGGTTTTTCAACACTAACACAAGTGCGAAAAGTGGTTTTTCAACACTAACACAAGTGCGAAAAGTGGTTTTTCAACACTAACACAAGTGCGAAAAGTGGTTTTTCAACACTAACACAAGTGCGAAAAGTGGTTTTTCAACACTAACACAAGTGCGAAAAGTGTTTTTTCCACACTAATACAAGTGCAAAAGTGGTTTCCTGCACCAACACAAGTGCAAAAAGTGGTTTTTCAACACTAACACAAGTGCGAAATGTGGTTCTTCAACACTAACACAAGTGCGAAAAGTGGTTTTTCAACACTAACACAAGTGCGAAAAGTGTTTTTTCCACACTAATACAAGTGCAAAAGTGGTTTCCTGCACCAACACAAGTGCGAAAAGTGGTTTTTCAACACTAACAAAGTGCGAAAAGTGGTTTTTCAACACTAACACAAGTGCGAAAAGTGTTTTTTCCACACTAATACAAGTGCAAAAGTGGTTTCCTGCACCAACACAAGTGCAAAAAGTGGTTTTTCAACACTAACACAAGTGCGAAAAGTGGTTTTTCAACACTAACACAAGTGCGAAAAGTGGTTTTTCAACACTAACACAAGTGCGAAAAGTGTTTTTTCCACACTAATACAAGTGCAAAAGTGGTTTCCTGCACCAACACAAGTGCGAAAAGTGGTTTTTCAACACTAACACAAGTGCGGAAAGTGGTTTTTCAACACTAACACAAGTGCGAAAAGTGTTTTTTCCACACTAATACAAGTGCAAAAGTGGTTTCCTGCACCAACACAAGTGCGAAAAGTGGTTTTTCAACACTAACAAAGTGCGAAAAGTGGTTTTTCAACACTAACACAAGTGCGAAAAGTGTTTTTTCCACACTAATACAAGTGCAAAAGTGGTTTTCTGCAACAACACAAGTGCGAAAAGTGGTTTTTCAACACTAATACAAGTGCGAAAAGTGGTTTTTCAACACTAACACAAGTGCGAAAAGTGGTTTTTCAACACTGACACAAGTGCAAAAAGTGGTTTTTCAACACTAACACAAGTGCGAAAAGTGTTTTTTCCACACTAATACAAGTGCAAAAGTGGTTTCCTGCACCAACACAAGTGCGAAAAGTGGTTTTTCAACACTAACACAAGTGCGAAAAGTGGTTTTTCAACACTAACACAAGTGCAAAAAGTGTTTTTTCCACACTAATACAAGTGCAAAAGTGGTTTCCTGCACCAACACAAGTGCGAAAAGTGGTTTTTCAACACTAACACAAGTGCGAAAAGTGGTTTTTCAACACTAACGCAAGTGCAAAAAGTGTTTTTTCCACACTAATACAAGTGCAAAAGTGGTTTCCTGCACCAACACAAGTGCGAAAAGTGGTTTTTCAACACTAACACAAGTGCGAAAAGTGGTTTTTCAACACTAACACAAGTGCGAAAAGTGTTTTTTCCACACTAATACAAGTGCAAAAGTGGTTTCCTGCACCAACACAAGTGCGAAAAGTGGTTTTTCAACACTAACACAAGTGCGAAAAGTGGTTTTTCAACACTAACACAAGTGCGAAAAGTGGTTTTTCAACACAAACACAAGTGCGAAAAGTGGTTTTTCAACACTGACACAAGTGCGAAAAGTGGTTTTCAACACTAACACAAGTGCGAAAAGTGTTTTTTCCACACTAATACAAGTGCAAAAGTGGTTTCCTGCACCAACACAAGTGCGAAAAGTGGTTTTTCAACACTAACACAAGTGCGAAAAGTGGTTTTTCAACACTAACACAAGTGCGAAAAGTGTTTTTTCCACACTAATACAAGTGCAAAAGTGGTTTCCTGCACCAACACAAGTGCGAAAAGTGGTTTTTCAACACTAACACAAGTGCGAAAAGTGGTTTTTCAACACTAACACAAGTGCGAAAAGTGGTTTTTCAACACTAACACTAGTGCGAAATGTGTTTTTTCCACACTAATACAAGTGCAAAAGTGGTTTCCTGCACCAACACAAGTGCGAAAAGTGGTTTTTCAACACTAACACAAGTGCGAAAAGTGGTTTTTCAACACTAACACAAGTGCGACAAGTGTTTTTTCCACACTAATACAAGTGCAAAAGTGGTTTCCTGCACCAACACCAGTGCGAAAAGTGGTTTTTCAACACTAACACAAGTGCGAAAAGTGGTTTTTCAACACTAACACAAGTGCGAAAAGTGGTTTTTCAACACTAACACAAGTGCGAAAAGTGTTTTTTCCACACTAATACAAGTGCAAAAGTGGTTTCCTGCACCAACACAAGTGCGAAAAGTGGTTTTTCAACACTAACACAAGTGCGAAAAGTGGTTTTTCAACACTAACACAAGTGCGAAAAGTGGTTTTTCAACACTAACACAAGTGCGAAAAGTGGTTTTTCAACACTAACACAAGTGCGAAAAGTGTTTTTTCCACACTAATACAAGTGCAAAAGTGGTTTCCTGCACCAACACAAGTGCGAAAAGTGGTTTTTCAACACTAACACAAGTGCGGAAAGTGGTTTTTCAACACTAACACAAGTGCGAAAAGTGTTTTTTCCACACGAATACAAGTGCAAAAGTGGTTTCCTGCACCAACACAAGTGTGAAAAGTGGTTTTTCAACACGAACACAAGTGCAAAAAGTGGTTTTTCAACAATAACACAAGTGCGAAAAGTGGTTTTTCAACACTAACACAAGTGCGAAAAGTGTTTTTTCCACACTAATACAAGTGCAAAAGTGGTTTCCTGCACCAACACATGTGCGAAAAGTGGTTTTTCAACACTAACACAAGTGCGAAAAGTGTTTTTTCCACACTAATACAAGTGCAAAAGTTGTTTCCTGCACCAAGACAAGTGCGAAAAGTGGTTTATCAACACTAACACAAGTGCGAAAAGTGGTTTTTCAACACTAACACAAGTGCGAAAAGTGTTTTTTCCACACTAATACAAGTGCAAAAGTGGTTTTCTGCAACAACACAAGTGCGAAAAGTGGTTTTTCAACACTAACACAAGTGCGAAAAGTGGTTTTTCAACACTAACACAAGTGCGAAAAGTGGTTTTTCAACACTGACACAAGTGCGAAAAGTGGTTTTTCAACACTAACACAAGTGCGAAAAGTGTTTTTTCCACACTAATACAAGTGCAAAAGTGGTTTCCTGCACCAACACAAGTGCGAAAAGTGGTTTTTCAACACGAACACAAGTGCGAAAAGTGGTTTTTCAACACTAACACAAGTGCGAAAAGTGTTTTTTCCACACTAATACAAGTGCAAAAGTGGTTTCCTGCACCAACACAAGTGCGAAAAGTGGTTTTTCATCACTAACACAAGTGCGAAAAGTGGTTTTTCAACACTAACACAAGTGCGAAAAGTGGTTTTTCAACACTAACACAAGTGCGAAAAGTGTTTTTTCCACACTAATACAAGTGCAAAAGTGGTTTCCTGCACCAAAACAATTGCGAAAAGTGGTTTTTCAACACTAACACAAGTGCGAAAAGTGGTTTTTCAACACTAACACAAGTGCGGCAAGTGTTTTTTCCACACTAATACAAGTGCAAAAGTGGTTTCCTGCACCAACACCAGTGCGAAAAGTGGTTTTTCAACACTAACACAAGTGTGAAAAGTGGTTTTTCAACACTAACACAAGTGCGAAAAGTGGTTTTTCAACACGAACACAAGTGTGAAAAGTGGTTTTTCAACACTAACACAAGTGCGAAAAGTGTTTTTTCCACACTAATACAAGTGCAAAAGTGGTTTCCTGCACCAACACAAGTGTGAAAAGTGGTTTTTCAACACTAACACAAGTGCGAAAAGTGGTTTTTCAACACTAACACAAGTGCGAAAAGTGGTTTTTCAACACTAACACAAGTGCGAAAAGTGTTTTTTCCACACTAATACAAGTGCAAAAGTGGTTTCCTGCACCAACACAAGTGCGAAAAGTGGTGTCCTGCACCAACACAAGTGCGAAAAGTGGTTTTTCAACACTAACACAAGTGCGAAAAGTGGTTTTTCAACACTAACACAAGTGCGAAAAGTGGTTTTTCAACACGAACACAAGTGCGAAAAGTGGTTTTTCAACACTAACACAAGTGCGAAAAGTGGTTTTTCAACACTAACACAAGTGCGAAAAGTGTTTTTTCCACACTAATACAAGTGCAAAAGTGGTTTCCTGCACCAACACAAGTGCAAAAAGTGGTTTTTCAACACTAACACAAGTGCGAAATGTGGTTTTTCAACACTAACACAAGTGCGAAAAGTGGTTTTTCAACACTAACACAAGTGCGAAAAGTGTTTTTTCCACACTAATACAAGTGCAAAAGTGGTTTCCTGCACCAACACAAGTGCGAAAAGTGGTTTTTCAACACTAACAAAGTGCGAAAAGTGGTTTTTCAACACTAACACAAGTGCGAAAAGTGTTTTTTCCACACTAATACAAGTGCAAAAGTGGTTTCCTGCACCAACACAAGTGCAAAAAGTGGTTTTTCAACACTAACACAAGTGCGAAAAGTGGTTTTTCAACACTAACACAAGTGCGAAAAGTGGTTTTTCAACACTAACACAAGTGCGAAAAGTGTTTTTTCCACACTAATACAAGTGCAAAAGTGGTTTCCTGCACCAACACAAGTGCGAAAAGTGGTTTTTCAACACTAACACAAGTGCGGAAAGTGGTTTTTCAACACTAACACAAGTGCGAAAAGTGTTTTTTCCACACTAATACAAGTGCAAAAGTGGTTTCCTGCACCAACACAAGTGCAAAAAGTGGTTTTTCAACACTAACACAAGTGCGAAAAGTGGTTTTTCAACACTAACACAAGTGCGAAAAGTGGTTTTTCAACACAAACACAAGTGCGAAAAGTGTTTTTTCCACACTAATACAAGTGCAAAAGTGGTTTCCTGCACCAACATAAGTGCGAAAAGTGGTTTTTCAACACTAACACAAGTGCGAAATGTGGTTTTTCAACACTAACACAAGTGCGAAAAGTGTTTTTTCCACACTAATACAAGTGCAAAAGTGGTTTCCTGCACCAACACAAGTGCGAAAAGTGGTTTTTCAACACTAACACAAGTGCGAAAAGTGGTTTTTCAACACTAACACAAGTGCGAAAAGTGGTTTTTCAACACTAACACAAGTGCGAAAAGTGTATTTTCCACACTAATACAAGTGCAAAAGTGGTTTACTGCACCAACACAAGTGCGAAAAGTGGTTTTTCAACACTAACACAAGTGCGAAAAGTGGTTTTTCAACACTAACACAAGTGCGAAAAGTGTTTTTTCCACACTAATACAAGTGCAAAAGTGGTTTCCTGCACCAACACAAGTGCGAAAAGTGGTTTTTCAACACTAACACAAGTGCGGAAAGTGGTTTTTCAACACTAACACAAGTGCGAAAAGTGTTTTTTCCACACGAACACAAGTGCAAAAGTGGTTTCCTGCACCAACACAAGTGTGAAAAGTGGTTTTTCAACACGAACACAAGTGCAAAAAGTGGTTTTTCAACACTAACACAAGTGCGAAAAGTGGTTTTTCAACACTGACACAAGTGCGAAAAGTGGTTTTTCAACACTAACACAAGTGCGAAAAGTGTTTTTTCCACACTAATACAAGTGCAAAAGTGGTTCCTGCACCAACACAAGTGCGAAAAGTGGTTTTTCAACACTGACACAAGTGCGAAAAGTGGTTTTTCAACACTAACACAAGTGCGAAAAGTGTTTTTTCCACACTAATACAAGTGCAAAAGTGGTTCCTGCACCAACACAAGTGCGAAAAGTGGTTTTTCAACACTAACACAAGTGCGAAAAGTGGTTTTTCAACACTAACACAAGTGCGAAAAGTGGTTTTTCAACACTAACACAAGTGCGAAAAGTGTTTTTTCCACACTAATACAAGTGCAAAAGTGGTTTCCTGCACCAACACAAGTGCGAAAAGTGGTTTTTCAACACTAACACAAGTGCGAAAAGTGGTTTTTCAACACTAACACAAGTGCGGCAAGTGTTTTTTCCACACTAATACAAGTGCAAAAGTGGTTTCCTGCACCAACACCAGTGCGAAAAGTGGTTTTTCAACACTAACACAAGTGCGAAAAGTGGTTTTTCAACACTAACACAAGTGCGAAAAGTGGTTTTTCAACACTAACAAAGTGCGAAAAGTGGTTTTTCAACACTAACACAAGTGCGAAAAGTGTTTTTTCCACACTAATACAAGTGCAAAAGTGGTTTCCTGCACCAACACAAGTGCAAAAAGTGGTTTTTCAACACTAACACAAGTGCGAAAAGTGGTTTTTCAACACTAACACATGTGCGAAAAGTGGTTTTTCAACACTAACACAAGTGCGAAAAGTGTTTTTTCCACACTAATACAAGTGCAAAAGTGGTTTCCTGCACCAACACAAGTGCGAAAAGTGGTTTTTCAACACTAACACAAGTGCGGAAAGTGGTTTTTCAACACTAACACAAGTGCGAAAAGTGTTTTTTCCACACTAATACAAGTGCAAAAGTGGTTTCCTGCACCAACACAAGTGCAAAAAGTGGTTTTTCAACACTAACACAAGTGCGAAAAGTGGTTTTTCAACACTAACACAAGTGCGAAAAGTGGTTTTTCAACACAAACACAAGTGCGAAAAGTGTTTTTTCCACACTAATACAAGTGCAAAAGTGGTTTCCTGCACCAACATAAGTGCGAAAAGTGGTTTTTCAACACTAACACAAGTGCGAAAAGTGGTTTTTCAACACTAACACAAGTGCGAAAAGTGTTTTTTCCACACTAATACAAGTGCAAAAGTGGTTTCCTGCACCAACACAAGTGCGAAAAGTGGTTTTTCAACACTAACACAAGTGCGAAAAGTGGTTTTTCAACACTAACACAAGTGCGAAAAGTGGTTTTTCAACACTAACACAAGTGCGAAAAGTGTATTTTCCACACTAATACAAGTGCAAAAGTGGTTTACTGCACCAACACAAGTGCGAAAAGTGGTTTTTCAACACTAACACAAGTGCGAAAAGTGGTTTGTCAACACTAACACAAGTGCGAAAAGTGTTTTTTCCACACTAATACAAGTGCAAAAGTGGTTTCCTGCACCAACACAAGTGCGAAAAGTGGTTTTTCAACACTAACACAAGTGCGGAAAGTGGTTTTTCAACACTAACACAAGTGCGAAAAGTGTTTTTTCCACACGAACACAAGTGCAAAAGTGGTTTCCTGCACCAACACAAGTGTGAAAAGTGGTTTTTCAACACGAACACAAGTGCAAAAAGTGGTTTTTCAACACTAACACAAGTGCGAAAAGTGGTTTTTCAACACTGACACAATTGCGAAAAGTGGTTTTTCAACACTAACACAAGTGCGAAAAGTGTTTTTTCCACACTAATACAAGTGCAAAAGTGGTTCCTGCACCAACACAAGTGCGAAAAGTGGTTTTTCAACACTGACACAAGTGCGAAAAGTGGTTTTTCAACACTAACACAAGTGCGAAAAGTGGTTTTTCAACACAAACACAAGTGCGAAAAGTGGTTTTTCAACACTGACACAAGTGCGAAAAGTGGTTTTCAACACTAACACAAGTGCGAAAAGTGTTTTTTCCACACTAATACAAGTGCAAAAGTGGTTTCCTGCACCAACACAAGTGCGAAAAGTGGTTTTTCAACACTAACACAAGTGCGAAAAGTGGTTTTTCAACACTAACACAAGTGCGAAAAGTGTTTTTTCCACACTAATACAAGTGCAAAAGTGGTTTCCTGCACCAACACAAGTGCGAAAAGTGGTTTTTCAACACTAACACAAGTGCGAAAAGTGGTTTTTCAACACTAACACAAGTGCGAAAAGTGGTTTTTCAACACTAACACTAGTGCGAAATGTGTTTTTTCCACACTAATACAAGTGCAAAAGTGGTTTCCTGCACCAACACAAGTGCGAAAAGTGGTTTTTCAACACTAACACAAGTGCGAAAAGTGGTTTTTCAACACTAACACAAGTGCGACAAGTGTTTTTTCCACACTAATACAAGTGCAAAAGTGGTTTCCTGCACCAACACCAGTGCGAAAAGTGGTTTTTCAACACTAACACAAGTGCGAAAAGTGGTTTTTCAACACTAACACAAGTGCGAAAAGTGGTTTTTCAACACTAACACAAGTGCGAAAAGTGTTTTTTCCACACTAATACAAGTGCAAAAGTGGTTTCCTGCACCAACACAAGTGCGAAAAGTGGTTTTTCAACACTAACACAAGTGCGAAAAGTGGTTTTTCAACACTAACACAAGTGCGAAAAGTGGTTTTTCAACACTAACACAAGTGCGAAAAGTGGTTTTTCAACACTAACACAAGTGCGAAAAGTGTTTTTTCCACACTAATACAAGTGCAAAAGTGGTTTCCTGCACCAACACAAGTGCGAAAAGTGGTTTTTCAACACTAACACAAGTGCGGAAAGTGGTTTTTCAACACTAACACAAGTGCGAAAAGTGTTTTTTCCACACGAATACAAGTGCAAAAGTGGTTTCCTGCACCAACACAAGTGTGAAAAGTGGTTTTTCAACACGAACACAAGTGCAAAAAGTGGTTTTTCAACAATAACACAAGTGCGAAAAGTGGTTTTTCAACACTAACACAAGTGCGAAAAGTGTTTTTTCCACACTAATACAAGTGCAAAAGTGGTTTCCTGCACCAACACATGTGCGAAAAGTGGTTTTTCAACACTAACACAAGTGCGAAAAGTGTTTTTTCCACACTAATACAAGTGCAAAAGTTGTTTCCTGCACCAAGACAAGTGCGAAAAGTGGTTTATCAACACTAACACAAGTGCGAAAAGTGGTTTTTCAACACTAACACAAGTGCGAAAAGTGTTTTTTCCACACTAATACAAGTGCAAAAGTGGTTTTCTGCAACAACACAAGTGCGAAAAGTGGTTTTTCAACACTAACACAAGTGCGAAAAGTGGTTTTTCAACACTAACACAAGTGCGAAAAGTGGTTTTTCAACACTGACACAAGTGCGAAAAGTGGTTTTTCAACACTAACACAAGTGCGAAAAGTGTTTTTTCCACACTAATACAAGTGCAAAAGTGGTTTCCTGCACCAACACAAGTGCGAAAAGTGGTTTTTCAACACGAACACAAGTGCGAAAAGTGGTTTTTCAACACTAACACAAGTGCGAAAAGTGTTTTTTCCACACTAATACAAGTGCAAAAGTGGTTTCCTGCACCAACACAAGTGCGAAAAGTGGTTTTTCATCACTAACACAAGTGCGAAAAGTGGTTTTTCAACACTAACACAAGTGCGAAAAGTGGTTTTTCAACACTAACACAAGTGCGAAAAGTGTTTTTTCCACACTAATACAAGTGCAAAAGTGGTTTCCTGCACCAAAACAATTGCGAAAAGTGGTTTTTCAACACTAACACAAGTGCGAAAAGTGGTTTTTCAACACTAACACAAGTGCGGCAAGTGTTTTTTCCACACTAATACAAGTGCAAAAGTGGTTTCCTGCACCAACACCAGTGCGAAAAGTGGTTTTTCAACACTAACACAAGTGTGAAAAGTGGTTTTTCAACACTAACACAAGTGCGAAAAGTGGTTTTTCAACACGAACACAAGTGTGAAAAGTGGTTTTTCAACACTAACACAAGTGCGAAAAGTGTTTTTTCCACACTAATACAAGTGCAAAAGTGGTTTCCTGCACCAACACAAGTGTGAAAAGTGGTTTTTCAACACTAACACAAGTGCGAAAAGTGGTTTTTCAACACTAACACAAGTGCGAAAAGTGGTTTTTCAACACTAACACAAGTGCGAAAAGTGTTTTTTCCACACTAATACAAGTGCAAAAGTGGTTTCCTGCACCAACACAAGTGCGAAAAGTGGTGTCCTGCACCAACACAAGTGCGAAAAGTGGTTTTTCAACACTAACACAAGTGCGAAAAGTGGTTTTTCAACACTAACACAAGTGCGAAAAGTGGTTTTTCAACACGAACACAAGTGCGAAAAGTGGTTTTTCAACACTAACACAAGTGCGAAAAGTGGTTTTTCAACACTAACACAAGTGCGAAAAGTGTTTTTTCCACACTAATACAAGTGCAAAAGTGGTTTTCCTGCACCAACACAAGTGCAAAAAGTGGTTTTTCAACACTAACACAAGTGCGAAATGTGGTTTTTCAACACTAACACAAGTGCGAAAAGTGGTTTTTCAACACTAACACAAGTGCGAAAAGTGTTTTTTCCACACTAATACAAGTGCAAAAGTGGTTTCCTGCACCAACACAAGTGCGAAAAGTGGTTTTTCAACACTAACAAAGTGCGAAAAGTGGTTTTTCAACACTAACACAAGTGCGAAAAGTGTTTTTTCCACACTAATACAAGTGCAAAAGTGGTTTCCTGCACCAACACAAGTGCAAAAAGTGGTTTTTCAACACTAACACAAGTGCGAAAAGTGGTTTTTCAACACTAACACAAGTGCGAAAAGTGGTTTTTCAACACTAACACAAGTGCGAAAAGTGTTTTTTCCACACTAATACAAGTGCAAAAGTGGTTTCCTGCACCAACACAAGTGCGAAAAGTGGTTTTTCAACACTAACACAAGTGCGGAAAGTGGTTTTTCAACACTAACACAAGTGCGAAAAGTGTTTTTTCCACACTAATACAAGTGCAAAAGTGGTTTCCTGCACCAACACAAGTGCAAAAAGTGGTTTTTCAACACTAACACAAGTGCGAAAAGTGGTTTTTCAACACTAACACAAGTGCGAAAAGTGGTTTTTCAACACAAACACAAGTGCGAAAAGTGTTTTTTCCACACTAATACAAGTGCAAAAGTGGTTTCCTGCACCAACATAAGTGCGAAAAGTGGTTTTTCAACACTAACACAAGTGCGAAATGTGGTTTTTCAACACTAACACAAGTGCGAAAAGTGTTTTTTCCACACTAATACAAGTGCAAAAGTGGTTTCCTGCACCAACACAAGTGCGAAAAGTGGTTTTTCAACACTAACACAAGTGCGAAAAGTGGTTTTTCAACACTAACACAAGTGCGAAAAGTGGTTTTTCAACACTAACACAAGTGCGAAAAGTGTATTTTCCACACTAATACAAGTGCAAAAGTGGTTTACTGCACCAACACAAGTGCGAAAAGTGGTTTTTCAACACTAACACAAGTGCGAAAAGTGGTTTTTCAACACTAACACAAGTGCGAAAAGTGTTTTTTCCACACTAATACAAGTGCAAAAGTGGTTTCCTGCACCAACACAAGTGCGAAAAGTGGTTTTTCAACACTAACACAAGTGCGGAAAGTGGTTTTTCAACACTAACACAAGTGCGAAAAGTGTTTTTTCCACACGAACACAAGTGCAAAAAGTGGTTTCCTGCACCAACACAAGTGTGAAAAGTGGTTTTTCAACACGAACACAAGTGCAAAAAGTGGTTTTTCAACACTAACACAAGTGCGAAAAGTGGTTTTTCAACACTGACACAAGTGCGAAAAGTGGTTTTTCAACACTAACACAAGTGCGAAAAAGTGTTTTTTCCACACTAATACAAGTGCAAAAGTGGTTCCTGCACCAACACAAGTGCGAAAAGTGGTTTTTCAACACTGACACAAGTGCGAAAAGTGGTTTTTCAACACTAACACAAGTGCGAAAAGTGTTTTTTCCACACTAATACAAGTGCAAAAGTGGTTCCTGCACCAACACAAGTGCGAAAAGTGGTTTTTCAACACTAACACAAGTGCGAAAAGTGGTTTTTCAACACTAACACAAGTGCGAAAAGTGGTTTTTCAACACTAACACAAGTGCGAAAAGTGTTTTTTCCACACTAATACAAGTGCAAAAGTGGTTTCCTGCACCAACACAAGTGCGAAAAGTGGTTTTTCAACACTAACACAAGTGCGAAAAGTGGTTTTTCAACACTAACACAAGTGCGGCAAGTGTTTTTTCCACACTAATACAAGTGCAAAAGTGGTTTCCTGCACCAACACCAGTGCGAAAAGTGGTTTTTCAACACTAACACAAGTGCGAAAAGTGGTTTTTCAACACTAACACAAGTGCGAAAAGTGGTTTTTCAACACTAACAAAGTGCGAAAAGTGGTTTTTCAACACTAACACAAGTGCGAAAAGTGTTTTTTCCACACTAATACAAGTGCAAAAGTGGTTTCCTGCACCAACACAAGTGCAAAAAGTGGTTTTTCAACACTAACACAAGTGCGAAAAGTGGTTTTTCAACACTAACACATGTGCGAAAAGTGGTTTTTCAACACTAACACAAGTGCGAAAAGTGTTTTTTCCACACTAATACAAGTGCAAAAGTGGTTTCCTGCACCAACACAAGTGCGAAAAGTGGTTTTTCAACACTAACACAAGTGCGGAAAGTGGTTTTTCAACACTAACACAAGTGCGAAAAGTGTTTTTTCCACACTAATACAAGTGCAAAAGTGGTTTCCTGCACCAACACAAGTGCAAAAAGTGGTTTTTCAACACTAACACAAGTGCGAAAAGTGGTTTTTCAACACTAACACAAGTGCGAAAAGTGGTTTTTCAACACAAACACAAGTGCGAAAAGTGTTTTTTCCACACTAATACAAGTGCAAAAGTGGTTTCCTGCACCAACATAAGTGCGAAAAGTGGTTTTTCAACACTAACACAAGTGCGAAAAGTGGTTTTTCAACACTAACACAAGTGCGAAAAGTGTTTTTTCCACACTAATACAAGTGCAAAAGTGGTTTCCTGCACCAACACAAGTGCGAAAAGTGGTTTTTCAACACTAACACAAGTGCGAAAAGTGGTTTTTCAACACTAACACAAGTGCGAAAAGTGGTTTTTCAACACTAACACAAGTGCGAAAAGTGTATTTTCCACACTAATACAAGTGCAAAAGTGGTTTACTGCACCAACACAAGTGCGAAAAGTGGTTTTTCAACACTAACACAAGTGCGAAAAGTGGTTTGTCAACACTAACACAAGTGCGAAAAGTGTTTTTTCCACACTAATACAAGTGCAAAAGTGGTTTCCTGCACCAACACAAGTGCGAAAAGTGGTTTTTCAACACTAACACAAGTGCGGAAAGTGGTTTTTCAACACTAACACAAGTGCGAAAAGTGTTTTTTCCACACGAACACAAGTGCAAAAGTGGTTTCCTGCACCAACACAAGTGTGAAAAGTGGTTTTTCAACACGAACACAAGTGCAAAAAGTGGTTTTTCAACACTAACACAAGTGCGAAAAGTGGTTTTTCAACACTGACACAATTGCGAAAAGTGGTTTTTCAACACTAACACAAGTGCGAAAAGTGTTCTTTTCCACACTAATACAAGTGCAAAAGTGGTTCCTGCACCAACACAAGTGCGAAAAGTGGTTTTTCAACACTGACACAAGTGCGAAAAGTGGTTTTTTCAACACTAACACAAGTGCGAAAAGTGTTTTTTCCACACTAATACAAGTGCAAAAGTGGTTCCTGCACCAACACAAGTGCGAAAAGTGGTTTTTCAACACTAACACAAGTGCGAAAAGTGGTTTTTCAACACTAACAAGTGCGAAAAGTGTTTTTTCCACACTAATACAAGTGCAAAAGTGGTTTCCTGCACCAACACAAGTGCGAAAAGTGGTTTTTCAACACTAACACAAGTGCGAAAAGTGGTTTTTCAACACTAACACAAGTGCGGCAAGTGTTTTTTTCCACACTAATACAAGTGCAAAAGTGGTTTCCTGCACCAACACCAGTGCGAAAAGTGGTTTTTCAACACTAACACAAGTGCGAAAAGTGGTTTTTCAACACTAACACAAGTGCGAAAAGTGGTTTTTTCAACACTAACACAAGTGCGAAAAGTGTTTTTTCCACACTAATACAAGTGCAAAAGTGGTTTCCTGCACCAACACAAGTGCGAAAAGTGGTTTTTCAACACTAACACAAGTGCAAAAAGTGGTTTTTCAACACTAACACACGTGCGAAAAGTGGTTTTTCAACACTAACACAAGTGCGAAAAGTGGTTTTTCAACACTAACACAAGTGTGAAAAGTGTTTTTTCCACACTAATACAAGTGCAAAAGTGGTTTCCTGCACCAACACAAGTGCGAAAAGTGGTTTTTTCAACACTAACACAAGTGCGAAAAGTGGTTTTTCAACACTAACACAAGTGCGAAAAGTGTTTTTTCCACACTAATACAAGTGAAAAAGTGGTTTC